>NW_028261382.1:131088660-131388660 GCF_051295495.1 Thamnophis sirtalis | reverse complement strand
TTGTGTCCTCACACCTGATTGGGAAATCTCCAGGAACATGTCCAGCTTGAGTTGTGGGCCTCTCAGGATTGGGAGATATGACTAGAGATTACAACTAGCAAAAAGGCTGTTACAACCCTACAGTACAGGGCGGGGCATAACCTTTTCCTAGGGGGTCACAGCAAGATCGACAGCAGTTTACAACTTCCGCGACACCTCATTTTAAAGCCCATAAAAAACTGAATTGAATGAGCTATTAAATGTTAAATTTGCTTTAAGAATGGCTGGAAAATTCGATTCGGAAGAACAAAGGATCATTGACAGAATAAAATGCATTGCCTTTCGAGAGGCTCGCGATGCTGGAGCGACGTTTATCAATCGAAAATGGATTGCAAACAAATTGAAACGTCATCCGGATTGGGTTACTGATAATTGGAACAAAACAGGTGTATGAATTATTTGTGTTGTTATTACAAGTGTTGCTGTGACCCCCTAGGAAAAGGTTATGCCCCGCCCTGTACTTTAATATCCCTAATAATGCCATGCATGTTATCGATTCAGTCTGTATATGGATTTGTTTCCAAAAGTTTAAAAAACAGATACACAATATTCCATTCCCTAAAATGATCCCAAACAACTCTTTGGGGTTTATTGAGCTAAAAGCAGTAAATGGATCCATGCCACTAAAAGAAAATCTAGCAATGCACCTTAATATATCCAGTATTAATCTCACAGTTTAATTATTTTATCAGTTGGCTGTCTGGGAAAACTGGGCAGTTTTGATTTTATCAGAAGAGTCCATTATATGATTTTTTAAAAATATATGAGCTATCTTGAGAATGTTGTGCTAATTAGGAAATCATTGAACAGCAGCTTAGCATTTTTCATTATATTCTTTTAGTGAAGGCTCATTATAGACATCATAGTCATATTTCCAGAAGACTCCTAGTTTATCAATACCAATGGGTTTAGAACCAGGGAGCCTCTGCTGCTCTCTTCTTGCTACCCATGCTTCTGATCTTCTTTTTCCTATTTTCATTTTTCTGCATGGTTAACACCATTTTTGATGGTTCTGTTCTGTGGTCTTAGACTGAAGTTCTACTAAATTTTCATCCTTGAACAATGCTGGGACCTTGAAAAGAGTCTGTTCCAGTTCTTTTTAGTAAATACTTGAGTTTGAAGTGTGTTTTCTGCTGTGGGAACTGAACCAGTGTTTTAATATTCCTTTTCTGTGTACTGACCCTTCCATTTTTATTAACAATGGCTCCCGAAAAGAGAATAAGTAGGTATTATCCCATGTTTACTTTGCAGATGGCAGCACAGATTTCATTTCTTGCTGCTGCATAAATTTATATATTTTATATATTTTCTCTCTGCTCGTGTGTTGGTAGATTTTGAATCAGCTTTTTCCTGAATGTCTACAGGATTTCTTTATCATTAGCCATGGTGGCTGTGTACTTCCTTTCTTTGCATGTGGTGATGTGATGGACATACAATCGGTTGTTCTGCCTGGATTAGTTTTCTTTCTGTCGAAAATTGGAAGAGGCCATTCAGACCATTTAGTCCAACTACCTATTCCGTGCAAGAATCCAAATTAAAGCATTTACAGCAAACACTTGTCCAAGGCCTGCTTGGACAAGGACGGGCAGCCAAACAATTCCCTGAATAGTTGATTCCACTGTTCACTTATCTTACCCTTTGGAAGCTTTGCTTACTTTTCAAGCATCTCTCTCTCTCTCTCTCTCTCTCTCTCTCTCTCTCTCTCTCTCTCTCTCTCTCTCTCTCTCTCTCTCTCTCTCTCTCTCTCTCTCACACACACACACACACACACACACACCAAATCTTTTCTCAAGGCTAAACATAGCTACTTCTCTCCATCTTTACAGTAGAATTCAGTTTCCAGTTAACAGTCTATTTCCCAAATAGTAAACTATAGCAAAACTTCTAAAAATCCCATGTTGTATCATATCTTTTTAAAAAAACATAACAAAAAAATTCTGGTCCCTACACTATTGTTCCTTAAGATGATTTTGCATGAATGAGTGCTTTTGAGTTCAGTTATAATATTTCCATCCTTTCTTTGTCATGATGAACATATGATTTGTCATTCATCTTCTGAAAGGTATTCAGAATAGAGCACACAGGGAGATAAAGGCACTTGTCCCACGAACAATACTAGCATCCAGTATATTTTGTGATTTTGTTTGTATGGTATTGGTATTTTATTATTTGTATGCTGCCCTTCTCCGGGAGGACTCAGGGCGGCAAACAATTCAAAGGGAAAAAAAAGGGGGAACATAAAAGACAAAATACAAATAATAAAAGTAGGCAACAGTCGCACAACCATACATGTCGAGAGGGGAGGGAACTCATCACCCCCAGGCCTGCTGACAAAGCCAGGTTTTGACGGCCTTTCGGAAGGCCTGGAGAGAGGTGAGGGTCCGAATCCCTGCGGGGAGTTCATTCCAGAGGGCCGGAGCTGCCACAGAGAAGGCCCTCCCCTGGGTAATAGCCACGTGGCATTGGCTGGTAGATGGCACCCGGAGGAGGCCAACCCTGTGAGATCTAATGGGTCTGTGGGAGGTAATTGGCAGCAAGCGGTCTCTCAAGTACCCAGATCCAATACCATGAAGGGCTTTATAAGTTACGACTAGCACCTTGAAGCGTATCCGGAGACTGATCGGTAACCAGTGCAGCTCGCGGAGGATAGGTGTAACGTGGGTGTACCGAGGTGCACCCACAATCGCTCGCGCGGCTGCGTTCTGGACGAGTTGAAGTCTCCGAATACTCTTCAAGGGCTGCCCCATGTAGAGCGCATTGCAGTAGTCCAGTCTTGATTTTTGTAAGGTGTTAATGGACAAAGTTTGTTCTGTTTTCATTTTCATTTTGTTTTAAGCTAAACAATTTGTCCCTTTAATTCATACATATGCTATTTTTACAGCATTAATTATCACTGGAAGTATATGTCTATCTCTATCACCTCTATCTCTAAATGCCTTTGACTCACATATGCAGGGAGACAGCAGATAGAAAAAAGATCCCAGTTGATAATCTTGAAAATCTGCAGGAGTAAGGAAAATGGAAACAATACAAACATAATATTTTATGGAAGCTGAAAAAGCTTTAAACTTGGAATATCTGCTATCTTCAGAATAATTCATTTTAAGTGGTTGGAGAATTGCAAGTGGGAAATTACGGGAGAAATGTGAACCAAAGGAGGAAAGACGAGGGAAGAAAGAACTAAGAAAGAATTCCATTTTCCGAATTTTAAAAGCTCATGGTGATTGTTTTTTTAAAAAAATTGCACTCAAATAAACTATTCCGCTTCTGTTAATAATATCCATCTGTCCATCCATCCATCCATCCATCCATCCATCCATCCATCCATCCATCCATCCATCCATCCATCTATCTATCTATCTATCTATCTTTATATCATCAAGTTAGTTACCTAGCTGCCTTGCTACTTAATTCTCTGATATTGATATTAATACAGAGATCAGTATGAGTGTGTAAACATAACTATTGATGTAGAAACTGATACATCAATACAGTATAATATGAAACCTATGAAACTATGTAGATACAGATATATTGCATAGCTTGATCAATTTATATATTTATTTATATCATGTGATGACATTCTTTGATTCAGGTAAATAAAACTTTATTGAATACTTCATGGAAGTTAATGTAATTTAAAATGTAATATGACTAAGACTGAAAGATATTACAACTACAGAATTCTGGCATTTTAAATCTTTTGCTATAACTGTTTCATTGAATATTTTCATTTTCTTAATGTAAAATCATAGACTCGTGATATTCTAAGGTATGTACTAAGCATGCTAATTTTTTATCAAATCCCTCTGATTTTACTGGTTTTAAGATGCGCAGTTCCTCTAGCTACAATGTTTTGCATTTCATAAAAGGGTATCAACTAGATATATGCATGACATAGTTTTAGACAATTGCATTCTATTGGCCCATAAGAATTAATCACATACGTACACAGAACACATATGTAACATTTTGTCAAATGTCTTTTTTTCAGCTTGTGCAACAAAAAACAGGAACCAAAAGTAGAATGGCATTTTTGAGGGCAACTTTTTCTCTGATGGACTATGAATGTATGGTATATTGGTCAATCTTAGACGATGTGCCATTGAATCAGAGCTATAAACTGATTTGTTAGTTTTCCCCAGAAACATTTTTAACCATTCCACATTAACTATTACACTTAGACAGATAACTCAGTTAACACTTCCTACATTTAAAAAAGCTTTGACTTTGGCTGCATTCAATGCCACTGAAAAAGCAGCCATATAGGGAAGATACCAGAACATACCTTTTGAGCTTAGGTTGTATACAAGGGACAGTGGTGGAACAACAGAAACACTAGAATATGTTATACTGTACTGCGCTTCTATCCCGAAAGCTGCCAGGAATTAATATTCCCACTTATTGGGTTCTTTGGTTGCATGATTCTCTTTCTTTCGAATAAAAAAAAAAATACTTTCAGATCAATCTCATTCTACTTGAATGACTATAGCCAAATATTATTCCATAGTATGGTGTTCAAATCTCACCAGGGTTAAGGTTGACTCAGCCTTCCATCCTTCCGAGGTGGGTAAAATGAGGACCCATTGGGTGAAATATGCTGACACTGTAAACCACTTAGAGAGGGTTGTAAAAGCACTACGAAGCAGTATATAAGTCTTGGTGCTATTGATAGTGCTATTTGGAGCCATTTTGGAGTTATTTAGTTAGAAGCATGTATTCATTGACAGTAAGGATATGTTATAGAGTCTGATTTTCATTAATAGTTGCCAGAGGTATTTTAGCATTACAATGGATCTATACAGACATACTGTAATTTATTATTCTATTATTCTAAGTAATCATTTAATTGCTTTATTCAAATTGCATAATCTCTTACATATTAATTTTACGCCTAACATTTTTAAGCTTATTATTTTAGTTATATGGCTATGTGATTTTATAGCTTGTTCTATTCTAGTCAGTTTCGGTGTGTTTTAAGTTGCATTAATAGTCAGTGGGTTAAATGTGACTCTTTTAAAAAGATATGTTTTGATGGTTAATTGAAATGAAATGACTGACTGACTGACATTTCTGAATAGTTGCATGTTTAAACCTTATAGTGTTTATAGTGCAGCCATGTTAAGTTTCTATTAATATCATTAAAGGGATGTGGTGGCTCAGTGGCTAAGGCACTGAGCTTGTCGATCAGAAAGGTTGGCAGTTTGGCAGTTTGAATCTCTAGTGCTGTGTAACGGAGTGAGCTCCCATTACTTGTCCCAGCTTCTGCCAACCTAGCAGTTCGAAAGCATGTAAAAATGCAAATAGAAAAATAGAAACCACCTTTGGTGGGAAAGTAACAGCGTTCTGTGCCCCTTCGGCATTTAGTCATGCTGGTCACATGATCACGGAGACATCTTCAGACAGCGCTGGCTCTTCGGCTTTGAAACAGAGATGAGCACTGACCCCTAGAGTTGAGAACGACTAGCACATATGTGCGAGGGGAACCTTTCTCTTTACCTTATATCATTAATCATGAAATGTACATTTTCATATAAGGTTGCAAATTATAAAATATGGGATAAAAATTCATGTGCACATCTAATACAGCATTGAAGGCATATTTGTCTATACACTTTTTCCAATGCAAAAGGGTTCTACCAAATGTTTTTCTTCATATATGGAGCCAGTGTGATGTAATATTTAAGATGTTGTGTCAGAAGCAGGGAGACCTCATCCATTGAAAAGTCATGTTGTGAGGAATATAGGAAAAAGTACTATGTATACTGGTTTATGCTCTTCTACAAATGGGTTAGGAATATAAATATAGCAAATAAATAATAATGTCAACTTTTTGTATGCACTTTTCACTGTACACATTCTGGCTCGCTAATAGCTTTGGGAAACAGGAACTAGGTGTTGTGTAAAAAGTTGGAACAAATGACTATATTCATTTCTATTCCTGATATGGGCTATTTGAATGTAGGATTAGGATGACATTTAGATACTGTCTCTTAAATGTGAAATTAACATTTAAGAAAATCAATAATTAGGAGCTCTTTCTCTCTGTGTCTTTTTGTAAAACATAACTACGAGAGAGTAAATCCACTTGAGGGTCTAGCTAATTAAATTTCCTCTAGCTAGGAATAGGGAAGTATTAAGCTCACAATGTAACCAAGGCTTAGTTTTCTATAAGAAGTAACTAGAGTTCCTTTAAGTGCTGGACTACACCTGAATGAACATGTTATGAAGGTAACCAATGGAGAAACAGATTATATATATATATATATATATATATATATATATATATATATATGTATATGTATATGTATATGTATATGTATATGTATATGTATATGTATATGTATATGTATATGTATATGTATATGTATATGTATATGTATATGTATATGTATATGTATATGTATATGTATATGTATATGTATATGTATATGTATATGTATATGTATATGTATATGTATATGTATATGTATATGTATATGTATATGTATATGTATATGTATATGTATATTTGGTAGATTTGGTAGATTTGGTAGATTTATTATAATTTATAGGCCGCCCTTTTCCCTGAGGGGACTCAGGGCGGCTTACAAAAACACGGGGAAGGGGGTACAAAGACAAAAAGCATAAGACAATACATAATATTAAAAAAATAGAGCACAACATTCATTCATCATTCGGGAGGGGACGAACTAAGATTTTTATCCCCAGGCCTGACGGGATAGCCAGATCTTAAGTGCGGAAGGCCTGGGCGGTGGTGAGGGTGCGGATCTCCACGGGGAGATTGTTCCATAGCGTCGGAGCTGCAACTGAGAAGGCTCTCCTCCGCGTAGTCGCCAGTCGGCACTGACTGGCGGATGGGATTCGGAGGAGGCCTACCCTGTGCGATCTGATGGGACGCAGGGAGGTAATTGGCAGAAGGCGGTCTCTCAAATAGCCAGATATGTATATGTATATGTATATGTATATGTATATGTATATGTATATGTATATGTATATGTATATGTATATGTATATGTATATGTATATGTATATGTATATGTATATGTATATGTATATGTATATGTATATGTATATGTATATGTATATGTATATGTATATGTATATGTATATATATGTGTGTGTGTCTGTCTGTCTGTCTGTCGGTGTGTCTGTCTGTCGGTGTATGTGTGTGTGTCTGTGTCTGTGTCTGTGTGTGTACATACACATACACAAAATAATATTTCATAGAATACAAAAATTATTTTGGCCAAAATCTAATTTTATAGAGAAGCAGCAAGAAAGAATAGAGTAAACTAATCATACTCAATATCTATGGAGATTCTCAGCCATCCATGTCATGGTTGTTCAAAAGGCAACTGAAGTTGGCTGAAATGTGGACATTTTCTTTTGGTAGTGTTCTCTAGGGAGAACACTACCACTCTATTCACACTGTCAGGGCTGACACAACCTGGGGCTAAGGGGCCAGGGAGAAGAGGTGTAGAGATAGCTGGGGTGTTGTAGCCTAAATAAAATTCTTTCCCATGAGAATCAAGGAAGGGGTGAAATTCAGCAGGTTCTGACAGGTTGTGGAGAACTGGTAGCGGAAATTTTGAGTAGTTCAGAGTACTTCAGAGAACTGGAAAATACCACCTCTGGCTGGTCCCAGGAGTGTGGTGGGAATGGAAATTTTGCAGTATCCTTCCCCCACCATGCCCACCAAGCCAGGCCCAAAGAACTGGTAATAAAAAAAAATGAAATTCACCACTGAATCAAGGATGTTGGTGCAGGTGTTTGAAAGGTAGAGACTGAGGTCATCTAGCAACTGGATTGTATGTTGATTGGACCAGTGGAGGATTCTGATACGGTGCTGCGGAGGGCCCACCCGCCTTCCCGCTCTCCTTACCTCTATTTGAGCTGATCGGGGCATTTGCGCATGCGCACGCAGCATAGGGTGCATGCACAATGCTCTGCCAAGCAGCTAGAGCATTGCAGGGCGGTGGTGAACTCCTGACCCCGTCGCAGCATACTGGTTGCAACAGGATCTGGAACTCACCCCTGGATTGGACCATGTGACTGGAATCTCTGCGGGGAAGTGACAAAGTTTTACTTTTAATTGGGTATAAAACCAGCAGGAATTTAGAGCCGGTTTTTCACCAGGAACGTGCCAATTTGATATGCCCTAATAAAATGTTCTTTGAGGAATTTGTCTGCCTCAGAGTTTTTATTGAATGGGATGTATTACTTGGAACTCAGACAGGAATTGAACCTTGTTTTTCCTTGAAGACATTTCATTTCTCATCCAAGAAGCTTCTTCCGTCTAGAAGAATTTCTGAAGAAGTTCATCTATAGATGTTTTGGACAATATTGCATTTCTCAAAAATATTATTTTCCTTCCAATATTTAGATTAGAGCAGGGGCTCTCCAAACCTGGCAACTTTAGCACTGCTGGACTTCAATTCCCAGAATTCTTCAACCAGATAGGTCAGGAATTCTGGGAGTCGATATGTACAAGTCTTAAAGTTACCAAGTTTGGAGACTCCTGGATTAGGCATCAGCTGCAAAATCTCTCTCTCCATTCATGAATCTATAGCCATCCATGGTCTTACAACTCCATGTTGAATCTTTGTGATAAATTGTATATTAAATTATACCACAAGAGATGTCAAAGAATATTTCACATAAGACGTTCCTTCCGGAATGCAAGACTTGGAACGATGGGTAACAGTAACAGAAAAGTAAGAAATGAACAAAAGTTAGGAAAAAACCCTTTCTTAATAGCAAGAGCAGTTTACTGTGGAACCAATTATCCAGAGAAGTGCTCAGTCCCCGCACTGAATATGTTCTAATAGAGGCCACAGAGTAATCTGACTTAGATGTTTTAATGGTGGATTTCTGCACTGAGCAGAAGGTTAGACTTGATGCCCCAAATGGGAATGTTTCTGGCCAATCAGACTACATACAATGACTCCCAGCATGTGTTCAAATTCAATTCAAAGTATTGTTCAATCCAAGCTGACTTTAACTCAGATGTTTTAAATATTATCTTCTCCTACATATGTATGTATGTATGTATGTATGTATGTATGTATGTATGTATGTATGTATGTATGTATATGAAGGCAGGTTGGAGAATCTAGAATATGATGGATTATGTTGGAATCATAGCATAATGCCCATGATGATGTTAAAAAAGCCACAAATAACTGCTAAATTCATTTAGTAAATTCACATAAAGTGTTAAAGTATTTTTTTTTAAATGCTACATTTGTGATAAGAGTTAAATAACTTAGTAATACCCTCCAGCATGAACAGAACTATTAATAGACAAAAAGAGATGTGAGATGAATTGTGGAAATGTCTATGCATAAGTTTGGAGAAAAAATAATACAAATTTGGCCACAAATTTGCCTTAATTTTATAAAGGTTTATGGTGAAAGATGAATTGACAGGTGGTCATCTTTAGGGTATCACTTTATATACAAACTATAGGTGATATAACTCTGCATGGCTGCATTCATTTAGCTACATGAATACAAAAATAATTATCCCTAATTCTTGAGCATATATTTTAATACTGAATTATAGTCACTCTTATCTGCACATAGAAAGCATTCGACACAAGTTATAAAGCTATTACATTAAACATATTCTTAGCATTCAGTATTATGTTATTTGAGTTTTAGACACTGGATACAGTTAATACTAACTTTTGCATTTTTTTCTCCAACTTGTAAATTTTCCAAATGTTTATTCAGTAAGTAACTGTAATTGGAAAAAAATGCTAGATCTTATGGATACTGATTCAATTGAATTCAAGTGATTCAATTCAGTTTTGGCCACCATATTATAAAAATAGGTTAAGACTGAAAAGAGTGCTGAAAAGAGCTTCAAAGATGATTAGAAGACTGGAGGCAATGACGAACGGTTGCAGGAGTAGGTATGTCTAGTCTAGTGAAAAGAAGGAAGTCAAATGATAGCAGTGTTCCAATATTTGAGGGGCTGCCATAAAGAAGGGAGGGAGGTGTTCAACCTATTTTTCAAAGCACCAGAAGGCAAGAAAAGAAACAATGGATGGAAACTAATGAAGGAGATAAGCAAATTAAGGAAAAACTTTGTAATAGGAAGAATAATTAATCAGTAGAACAGCTTGCCTTCAGAAGTTATGAGTGTTTCATCACTGGAGGTTTTTAAGAAGAGACTGGACAAGTAGGGCAACACAGCCACTTATCTGGAATGGTATAGTATCTCCTGCTTGAGCAGAGGATTGGATTAGAAGACCTCCAAGGTCCTTTCTAACTCTGTTATTCTGTTCTGTTAAGTTTCTGACTAAGATATGTACAAATAGTATTTGGCTATATAAATTCACAAAATAGTTATTCACATTTCAATGTCTTAAGTCACAAAATATACAATGTACTAGGAAAAAGTCTTATAGTATTATTCTCAACTTCAAATGCATTTAGCATAAAG
The DNA here is from genome assembly GCF_051295495.1 of Thamnophis sirtalis. NCBI lineage: Eukaryota > Metazoa > Chordata > Lepidosauria > Squamata > Natricidae > Thamnophis > Thamnophis sirtalis. Next base: position 131,378,169 of record NW_028261382.1, on the reverse strand, counting down.
AAATTAAGCATATTTATTTTAAAGTATGGCCAAAGCCAAAGCATATATGCTTTTGTTTCCTGTTTATAATAGGATCTTATATGAGGTTTGCACATGCTCAATGACTGTTCCTCTCATATATCACTGTATAAAGAAGGGGATGATTGGAAATGGACAAAATGATGCTTTTTTTTGGTCAAACAATTTCAGTTAATTTGTCTTTCCCAAAACTTTCTGCTCTTAGCAAATCAAACACTTTTACACTGAGTCTGAATATAACCATTGTTTTGAAATCAATTAAGATAGATGAGCCAGAAAAATACCACCCACGTTTATTCCTGTGTATTTTGTTGCATCTGAGAAAAGAAATTGATTGTCAGATGAATATAACTTAGCAAAATTTATTGTACTCAAAGAATTCTAAAACAGGACTGTGGTCAGATTAAAAAAAACTCTTTTTTAAATATTTTTATTTAATATTTAAATTGCAAACATGTGAAATATTTTTGCTTTCCTGGAGATCCTATAAAAATGGATTCATCCAATATGAAAAAATATATAAATTACTCCAAATATACAAAGAAGTTAGTTGGAAGTAAAAGCACTCAGCATAAGGCAAGCATTGCTTAATACAGTGTATTGGCAATAAACTGAAAGTATCATGAATTTCAGCTACTGTACTGGGACTTGTCAGAAGCTGTCATATGGGAAGGTCATAGTCACCACTTTTCATTCTTCCAATTTCCCCAAAGGCTTGTCATAGGAGTCATACTTCACTGGGGTTCATTCACAGATGAAGTGACTCATGTGCTTGCAGATCTATTCATCCCTCTTTAGTGATAAAGAAACTGAGATATTTTTCTACTCCTGCCGTTACCTGCTTATCAAATCATACAGTCACACAAGCTATTTTACGTGACATAGTTTATGAGATGCTGGGTTTTCAAAGAGAATTGCAGATGTCTTTGCTTCCACAATATTATTTTTGGAGCAATTAATCAGATTTATCATATAGAAAAGGACAAAGTTTTCTTCAGCTAAATCAACACACTAAATAAATTTGCACAATGGATAATTAAATTAGTATCAATTGAAATTGTGTATGATTAGTTACTTTTTAAATTCTAGAACTCATTCAAATTGATGCCAACTCTAGTTTGATAAAGAAATCAAGTTTATACTTTAGTTTTTTAGTCCATCTTCTCTGGCAGGGTATAGGGGGGAGAGTGTGTGTGCTTGTTTGTTTGTGAAGGAATGGCAGAGCCAGATGGAGGAGTAAAAGGAGGAATTAGCCTAGAATTGTTACATAGCCACAAACAAATTAAGCCCAACCCCCTTCATTGCTATTATTCTTATTTAAATATAATCAGGTGGTGATCATTGATTGAGAAGATTCATATACATAGGCTTTTAGCAATTTAATTGAACCTTCTCATGTGGACCTGGTCTTTTGCAGCTGTGTTTCAATCTCTTTCTCTTTCTCTATCTGTGTTTTACAGTTGCACCCATACATAAATATACATACATACCATGTGGGGAGGTTGCTATATTTTATATGCTAAAAAGGGTGAATTTGCATTTCTATTGAGCTGGAAATTTGTGTACGTGTGCTAAATACAGAAAACCAATCTATAGCATATGTTGTTTTCAGTCATTAGTGTGTTCCACCCTGTTTCTATATTAGTCTGCAATTTAAAACATACAATATTCTATTTATCATTCATGTGTCACCTGTGGATTTTTATGTTTCTTCTTTATACTCATTTTGAACTGAGAAAAGTATATCCTAAAATTCAGAGAATCATACTGTGTTCCAATCCAGAAGTTGTGAATTGCATTATGTTAGTTTATTTAAAGATGTGAATTGAATAAAAGTTTATATATCTCCACTATACATAGAGTTATCGAGTGTTCTTAACAGTTTTTCTTAGACTGGGGGCATTTATAATTTCAATGCATTAGTTCACAAGCTTGTTTTAGATGACTCCGATTGCTACTTTTTAAATCTCTTTCAAATGTTGTGAAGTCAACATGTGAGGAAAAAAATCAAGTGTGATTCCACCCCTCTGTTCCTCCAAAACTTCAGTCAAGTTGAACTTCTCTTCTAAATAAAATGTCCACTTCCCCCTGTTTTCTTGCAGGCTACATGCAGGTACTTTGCCATTACAATTTTTCGGGGATCTAGAAAGTATCTGATTTTAAAATATTATGTCTCAATAGTTACATACATTTATATCTGCATTTTCCTGGCAGACCAGTTTTCTATAGGATTTTCAGTGTGCCTTGGTAAAAATTAGGCAGGCTTATAATATTGCCAAGAACATCTGCAGAATGCTGATTTCTTCTTTGATTCAAAATGTAATTTTCACGAAGTGGCTCAGTGGCTAAGATGCTCAGCTTGTTGATCAGAAGGTCGGCAGTTCAGCGGTTCAAATCCCTAGCGCCGCATAATGGAGTGAGTTTCCATTACTTGTCCCAACTTCTGCCAACCTAGCAGTTTGAAAGCATGTAAAAATGCAAGTAGAAAAATAGGAACCACCTTTGGTGGGAAGGTAACAGCATTCTATGCGCCTTCACTGTTTAGTCATGCCGGCTACATGACCATGGAAAAGCCTTTGGACAGCGCTAGCTCTTCGGCTATGGAACGGAGATTCCTCCTAGAATCAGAGATTCTCCCTAGAATTGGGAATGACTAGCACCTATGTGTGAGGGGAATCTTTACTTTTTTATAATATTGTCACGAACTTCCTGCAGAATGTTGATTTCTTCTTTGATTCAAAATATAGTTTTCATTGTCTTGTAAAATCATATCATGAAGATAATTATCATTCATTCTGACTTAGATATGTTGTAACAGAAAATCCTTAGATTTTTCAGAGTTCACAATGTTTTGAATCTATACTTCAGAACTGAATCTCGGAGTTAAAAGTAAGGTATTAAAACCATTGGCACATGAGTTTGCCAGAAACATACATGATGCACCAATATGGAAAGTACTTCAACATCACCTTGCCTCTTGCAAATGCTCCCTCTTTTCAAACACAGACATGTCAGCTATCCAATTCAGGTGGAAATTTTCCAATTCAGGTGGAAATTTTCTTTTGCAGAATGATTCTGGCAATCATTTGATACCTAAAAGTGATCATAAAAGTGAATCACATTTACTGAGACCTCCCAGGAGAAAATGTTCACAGTCTATCCAGCCAAATAAGCAATTCCTGAGTTTTCTGTAGTGAACTTATCCAAACTTTGGGAGGGTTTCCATATGAAAATGTATCTGCTCTTACTTTATTTGTATCTAGCAGCTGCTCCTAATTCTACAGCAAGAAACACAACTTTTGAACTTGTGTTCAAAACTCAGTAGACAGTATATTATGTATGTAGAATGTCTAAATGATTCTGTGGCAATTAAAAAGCTTCTTTGCCCATAGTGATTATAGCTGATTTGTGACTCTAACCATGAGACAATTAAAAAAAAGATATAGCACAATATTGCTCATTAACTCTTAGGGGGAAACATTATTAACGATACATTCCTGAACGTCTGGGTCACCTCAAAATCAGTCATTCTTAAGAGAAATGAACTCACTGCTGCTAATAATTAGTGAGATCAGTAATGATGAATACAGGAAAATGTGTACTGTATTCAGAACTGAAAAAAGTTTTCAAGTGTAAACTAAAGTGTCTAGAGCCATGATGAGCACAACCTATGGCACCTGTGCCAGAGGTGGCACACACACAGCCACCTCTGTCTGGCTCTGGCACGCCAGCCGTCACCCGTTGCTCTTCTGTGTTATACTTTGTATAATAATGTATTTTATTGTGTGTTTAAGCTACACTTTGCCATAATTATGTTGGTAGGGTGTCAGTATAAAAATAAGATAAATAAATATTCTATTAATTGAATTAAAGATTACTGACTTAAAATAATTGCAAAATAAAGCTATTTGTGAAATTACTTTATACCTTACCTTCTCTCTCGTGTACACCCATGGGTATGCAGAGCACTTTCTTCTTCCCCTTTCCAGTAGAAATGATAGAAAGGTAGAGGAAAAAAACCTGGTAGAGATGAGCTGAAGTTAATATTTATTCGTAAAATCCTTTATAAGATTGTTTATATTAGACAATTTTATAATATTATTATCATGTTAGATCATTTTAGCCTAAAAAATAAAGGGAAGTTGGAACCTGGGTTTCCTGATTAATTTCTTATAATTAGAAATTAATTATAATTATCTGTAGCCCTACATGCTCCAATACTATACAAAACAAAATCCAAACATCTTCAAAAGGACTGGCACAATTCCAAAAACATAAAGCAAAAAATATCTCTTTGTCCTGTGTTGCCATTGGTCTTGCAGTAAAAAATAAAATAAAATAAATCCACTCAACCGTACTCTGTATAAAAGAGAAACAAAATACATTGTTTGTATATAGCCTCACCCACAACATTATTTATTTCACACTGAGGATTTCTCTGGTTGCAGTTAAAATAATTTTTGTTGGGGTACAGGGAGGGACAATAAAAAAAGCCTAAATCCACATTTCCATGCCCACTTCTGAAACCCAGGAGGCTGGAGGCACAGTAAAGCAGAATTCCTGCAAATAGGAAAATGAATCAATTACAGGCTCCATAGATCTACATTTTTAAAAAGCTTGTTTTTCTGTGGTTTTGCATATACCACAAACAGAGCCAGAATTAATTGGTTCAACACTCGGGCACCGACAATTTTGTAGAATCACAGAAGATGGGTTATTTTCATGGATGCGTATAAAAGAGTTAGAACATATCAGGAACCTTTCATTCTTGACTTGATCACTCCCAGCATGATTGATTTTTCAAGTGAGCCAGCTCTCATGACATGAGCAAAGTATGACAGTCATTGTTTCGCAATCTCGGCTTCAAGTTATATTTTGGGAGAGGTTCGGTATAGGTTTAGTCTCTTTTTAAAGGTGTAAAAATTGATATTGACTGTATCTTATGGTTAAAGCACAATTAACTAACTCTGTGTTTCTACTCTTCCTAGCTATCTATTGACTGACATAATACAGAGAGGGAGGGAAGGAGGGAGGGGGAGAGAGAGAGAGAGAGAGAGAGACAGAGAGAGAGACAGAGAGAGAGACAGAGAGAGAGACAGAGAGAGATACTGATTATCAATTTTTACACCTTTATAAAAGGGCTAAACTGTAATATTCTCTCACACATGGTTCTGTCCATCCATTCTCACTGTGTGAACGTGCTACTCTCCAAAGTTTACCTTTGGATTACAAAACTGGACATTGCACAGATTTAAGCAAGTTGCTTTATTGAGTACCAGCAACGACTAGTGAGTAAACTGTGACCAGTCTGATTTAGGAATATTTAACTATGCTCTCCCTTGACAACTCTATATCTTTTTGCATTGGACTATCCTTGCAAAGTATCTGGAAATAGTGATTAGAGTGATCAGGGATTTATATAATACTGAACCTGTTCTGAAAAACAGTAGTACTTACCAAATGGCCTGCTAGACATAATTTAAAGGTCTACAGGGCTTAGACCCGGTTTCCAGGGACCACTTTGTCCTCTAAGAATCTGCTCAATTACTTAGATTAGCAGAATAGATCCTTCTGAAGGTTCTCCAGCTGTCAAAAGCTCTGTAATCATGTAGTTGGAAAGGGATCTTCTCTTGTGTGGTTTCCAAAGAAGTTGTTCTCTAAGGAGTTGTTTGACTCCCACTTTCCCAATATTTAGGAAGATACTAAAAACATAACTTTCATATGTCACAGACTAGATAGAGTAGCCATGAAGGCCTTGGAAAAGATATTCAAAGCTACATAGAACATTTATATTTCCATCAGCATTTGAAAAGTAGTGATTGTACCTTTGGCAATTATAACCCAGTTAAACTGTTTCTTATTTTATATTACTTAATTGTTATATTACTTAATTTTATATTACTTAACTGTTTCTTGTTTCAATTACCTAATCAAATCAAGCAATCAATCAATTGGTTTTATATAGTACTGAATCAAAACAGACTCATTATAACAACGATATATTCCAATGTAATAGAAAATTTATATTACTGAGTGTTTTACATGTACTTTTAATTTTGTAACTGCCCGTGTAGCAAAATAAATTAAAAAATTATAACTATCTTTAAATAAACCAAAAAAATTCTGCCATTACATGAAATACCATCTGTATGTCCTGTTGGATGATTACAACCAGGATGTGAATGGAGTAGCACCCTCTTGTTGCTAATATAGGTAATTCTTGATTTATGAACACAATTGAGCTCAAATTTCTTTTGGTAAGTGAAACATTTGTTAAGTGATTCCCCCCCCCCCATTTTATGAAGTTTCCAGGTTTTTCCCACCCAAAAGAAAGTTCAAGCCCCTGTCCAGCACCCACATGTCCATCACATGATCCAATCAGGCACCATCCAAAAAAGGAGATGCCTCCCATTATTATGGCTAGATATCACCCACACTCTGTATAATCCCCCCTCCCACAGTTGGAAATGTGTAGTCCTGAAGTCCCAAAGGTAAAAGATGGCTTCCAGGTCTGATATCTTGATTGTCACGGAGTCAATGGGAATATAGAACAATCAAAACCAATTGTTTTAATAAGTCTTCAAGGGAGAAGGGACTTCAGAAAAAAACTATTTTCTATTTTTTCTTTGGGCTTCCATGAAGTAAATACGGGCCAAAAAAGATTTGAGTCATTTGATTGTCAGTCTTCAGCTCCTTTTTCTGTTGCCTTCAAAGAAACTAACTGACTTGTATGAAATTATTAGACAGAGGCTGTTTCTACAGGTCTGGAGTCTGTCCAATTTAGGCCTTTTAGCTTGTCTGGAGTTCATTTTGGTATTCATACACTCATTCTGGTCTCATTCAAGCATGTATATTTAATGTAAAATCCAAAATTGAAACATACATTATGAGGCTATAATTATCCTTCTTTTTTAATATTAATAAAGAAGAATTCTTTTAATACAATAAATGTGTAGAACTAAAGGTATTTTGTATTTGAATTGCAGTTGAGTGCTTTGGCCCATTGTATTCAAAATCTATTATTGTTAAACAAAATTTCTGTCTTCTCTAAGAAGGGAAATGATAAAAATAGGCTTGTCATTTTGCTCTTCATTATTTCCAACTGTTTGAACAATAATAAGAATGTAAATCTTGGGGAAGGAATGTTAAGATGCTAATTAATGAGCAAACTATTTTTCTGAAAAGGCAACGACAACAGTCTCCTAAGGAAAAAAAATAGACATGCTTGTCAATGATTATCAAGCATTTGCTGGAAAAGCTGGATTTTGCCACAAGCAAATAAGGATTTGGTTATTTTATTGTAGTCATTTATTTGTTGACATAGTATAGTATAGAAGCAGGAAGATTTCTTGACAATTATTGTGGCCATCATATAAAGCAGGATAAATGCTATTCAGAAAGAGAAAGACAGTTGGTGATGGATAGGGAGGTAGAAAGTCAAACTACAGGGGATCAGAAAAACTAATAAAATGTATATGAATGAAAGCATCTTAAAATTTAGGTAAAATGTAAAGGTTCCCCTTGCACATATGTGCTAATCGTTCCTGACTCTAGAGGATAGTGCTCATCTCATTTCAAAGTCAAAGAGCCAGCACTGTCCGAAGACGTCTCTGTGGTCATGTGGCTGGCATGACTAAACAGCGAAGGCACACGGAATACTGTTACCTTCCCATCAAAGGTGGTTCCTATTTTTCTACTTGCATTTTTACATGCTTTTGAACTTCTAGGTTGGCAAAAGCTAGGACAAGTAACAGGAACTCACTCTGTTATGCAGCGCTAGGGATTTGAACTGTCGAACTGCTGACCTTTCTGATCGACAAGCTAAGCATCTTAGCCATTGAGCCACCACATCCCTATAATATTTTCAGTAACTATCTCCAAAAACAAATTGAAATATGTATCAATATGGAGATTATATGATATGTATACTTGCCCTGTTCTATGAACATAGAAATAGAAAAGGAAACTTATATGATAAAAAAACAAAAAGTTTTCTGTATAACTCTTTGGCTTTCCAAATTAATATTCACATTACTAAAATTTTAAATGTTGTATGTATTTCTCATAAATTTGGCTCAAAAGAATATCTGGTGTAATCTTTGTATGGAAATAATTTATTGGAATCCTGATGTAATAGCCTTTTAATAGAATTTAGAAGCCTGTGCCAAGAAGAAAATGCATTAAAATATCATCATAGGTCATGAAACTGTTTTGTTGTTATTATTGTATGGAATCACTGTGTTTCTTTGTCTAACAAAATGATAGAAGAAACCTCTGCTGGGAAATGATCATGAAAAGAAACCCCAGGAGTTTAGCACACTATAAAAAGATCTAGAAGGAAGTCATTATGTTGTTGAGGGAATACGATATTTAAGTTGGAGAGTTGTGAAATGTTCTCATTATAGGTCATCTCAGTAATTATCTGACATCTACAGATGGAGTCACTTCTTAATCAAAAGAATGAATCATTACTGATATTGAATCAGTCCAAGATGTTTGAAATAATGAGTCCAGTAACTCAAGTATAAATTTAGAGATAATTTCAGTAACTTCTCTGCTAAAGTTTCAGATTAATAATGAAATATCTTATTACATTTCAGGATAATTATAAGAAAATGGTCATGTGAGTGTGAACTAAATTTGCCCCAACGTGATCAGCATGTTAAGACCTAAATTTTAAAGAAAGCCTCTAATGTTTACTGTGCTGGCGTTGGTGGTTTAATTACTATTTCTGCTTCAGCACAATATTGCTTTTTCCAGAAGATACCAAAAGAGGGCATGTCACGGCATTTAAGGATTGGCAAGTATTTATTTAATGTTCTTCCATTTATTTGTTTGTAACACCACATATGTATTTAGACTTTGGATAAGTCTGCATCCTATAATTACTTGGAGAAAAAAAAATCAGAAATAAATATTTTATTTTAGACATTATAGTGACTCCAGTTTTGAAACAAAAAAGTTACATTGGGTAATGCTATATTGAAACCGGTATAAGAATCTTTGATTTTTCTACAGTACTTCATTTAAGGATGCTTTAGAATATTTTTCAAAATGGTTATTATGTGCTTATTTAATAGTCTGACAAAATGAACAATGCTGGTATTTTCGTTACATCTATTACTCTTTAGATTCCTGATTAGTCATGATTTTTAATATGGGAAAAATTCTCATTCCTTGGAATTTGATTGAAACCTGGAAAGCTAAGATACTCATGCACATTCTTTATCCATTTTGTAACTAAGGATTGTGCAAGAAATTCAGAATTTCACCATTTTTTATCTTCTTCTCAGTAGAGAAAATAATAAGATGCCTTTTGTATGTTCCAGACAATAATTCCTAGGATTCTGGATCATCAGCCATAGTTTGATAATTATTAGAGTTTGGCCTCAAACATGTAAAACACCAGGTTGGGAAAGTCTAATTTAAGTTAATACAAATTTAAATAAATTACTAGCATCCATTGTTTGCCAGGATGTCAAGTTGGTGGTTTGGAAAAAGCTGAGAAACTTGAAGAGCTTCTAGATTAAATGGGACAATGATCTGATCTAATGCTCATCAAAATTATGCCCATTATTTCTTCAAAGACAATTGTGTATGCAAATCCAGATTTATTTTTATTTTTGTTCAATAGCTATAGTTTTCATCTAGTCAAGGCTGTAATTACTCAGAAAAATAATAATTTGGGGAAAAGTTCTGAATATATTAAAACTTTGGGGCTAAACAGAATCTGTTTCATTTCATTACACTAGTTTGTTATCCACTAAGAATGGAGGAGGCAATCTGCTCCAACAGATATAGCATAGCAACATAGAGAGAAAAATACAGCAAAATGTATGAATATTGAGTAAGCAAGGAATTCTACGGAAAAATTAGCAATACAACTCTTAAGGAATTTAATCTGTACTCATTCTTTCATAAGAAATGAAAGACTTTTTGCTCAAAATAGCTTCTATTATTTCCTTTATTCCTTTTGTCCAAATAACATGTTTGAGGTTTGTTCCCAAATTCCACCTTAACACTTTAGGTGAAACATAATATGATAAATTCTACAATATGTATATAATGTAATATAATGTATATAATTTTAGAGCCAGTTAAGAACCAGTTTCTAGTAGTTAAGGCACCAGGTAAGAAAACAAGAGACTATGATTCCCACCTTAGACATGAAAGCCAGTCAATGAGTCTCAGCCCAACCTACTTCACAGGAAGGCTGTTGCAGGGAAAAGCAGATAAGGAAGATGTATTAGGTACTGTATGTTTGCAATCTTTAATTACTTATAAAGTAATAAATGTGAGATAAACATATTATGAATAAATAAATAGTGTCTGACTTCACACATAGTACCAATCAATTAAAACTCCCTTTTTACAACCCTGTAATCCCTTAATTCAGGGTAAAGTCAGGGAAACTAGATGGAGCTAAGCATTTACTGGCTGGATGTCTTTCCTGATGCCATGCAGGATTTGCAGTAGATTTTTTTCTTCACACCCTAGAAGAGAAATACCTGCTGCTACTAGGATTGAATTCTCAACCTTCTGAGTAGGAGACAGCGACTTTACTACTAGGCCACCACTCCACTAATTGTACCATTGTTGTTTAATAATTAATATAATAAACTAGAATTGGCTACATTCACACATTAAACCATTAAATCATGATTATTATTCAATTATAACCATGATTATCAAACATGCTAACAAAAAACATCATACTTTTATTATTTTTCCCTGTTCACTAATATCTCACAAACTTGAATGCCATTTAACTCAGAATAGTCAAACTCTCCTTTCCCTTCAAAGCAATTAATTTCTAACATCAGATCAAGACATACAATTTTCTTTTTTTTAGTTTATAATTAAAGACCCAAGAAAGTTCATAATTAGGTGGAATGAAAAGTCACTTTCATTGGCACTTGGCAGAGAAATTAGCTCATTAATAATAAAGCACAAACCACAGCCTCTTCTTTGTGGCTTTTAAACTTTGCATGTAGCCAAGTAATATTTTAGAAATACTACCTAAAATTTCATATGTAAGACATTATTCACAGTATGTTTCCTGTTATTTTGCATAGCATTATTCTTTGTGAAAATACTGTTTTGGCCTCAAGAGAAATATTGCAATTGAACACAAAGCAATATAGTTTTGGAATTAGGCCATGATATTAAAAATGAATTTATATATTTTAAATTAGTTTAGCCATCAAGACAAGAGAGACATGATTTAAAAAATAATAATTAGGAAAATTGAGTGAGAATGCATGGATGAAAGAATTATGGCTCAGTCTTATAACCCATCACCTGGGAGAAAGACACATTCAACTCTCTTTACTTCTAATTAGATGTGTTCAAGATTTCACTACATTTAATATAAATTAATATAAAGAGAGCAGTGCTATTTTTGGCCAAAAGCATTAGAAAATGTTTCTTAATGTGGTATTATGTTATTCAAAAGTAGAAAAAGCAGGCGGGCGTGGGGAGGGAGAAAACCAGTATTTCTATGTTTAAAGGAATTCATATATTGTAGTTTAGCGTAGCAAAGAGGAAAAGATATATAATGCAGCTCTCCGGTAGCTCCCCATGGACTATAAGTTAGGCCTAGGGAAAGACATTTAACATAAACATCTGTCTCCTAGCTGCTTTAAGACCACTTTGATGTTAGATCACCATAGTTCAGCTTTGAGTTTGGGCTATTATATCAGAAGGAGTCCCTGTAGGAAAGCTTAGGGACTATAGAGTCTGTATATCTTGTAGAGATTTGGGGGGCAGTACTAGAGATAACAGAGATTAATTCATTCTCATTTAAATGAATAAGACTGGCTATTGAAAAGGCTAGCAAAACTACTGTTTTTTTTCTTGGGCTGGGGCAGCCAATATCAGAATCACTAGCTCAAAATTCTGTTCAACCCTTAGAGAATTATACTACTGGCTTCTGAAATCATATCGACAAAAATTAGATAGAATTATCATGTGAGCAAACCAGTAAAGTTTCCTCTGAAATTAAAAACTATAAATAATGATTTTGGTGCATATCAAAAATAAGGTCTATATAATGAAAAACATATTTAGCCTACTTCAGGCAAATGCACTTGCCTTTCAAAATGGCAAGTGACTCATAAATTAGATTAGGAATATATTATGTTTTGGTTTCTATCTATATTGCCTTTATGCCTTAGATTAAATTCAAAATGGAAGGAAACAGTTTAAACACATGGTCATTGATTGCGGAAATTGACTTGTTTGTTGTGTGTTGGTTTTTTAAATAGAATACTACTTTGCCTCAGGAGTCTTTTCAATATGAGCAACTTGCTCATGGATATATATGTGGATATGTATGTATAGATGTACACATGAACATCTATGAGTGCAATTCTTTAAGATAGGTCAGATCAGGAAACAGACACCACAACAACTACTGGAATTCTATGATTGGGAGGTTTATAATAGAATAATCTTAAGTGACTGACAAGAGATTTTCTTTCCTCCTCCTTATATCTTTTGAATATTATGTAGATGTTGTTTATCTCTATCTTCTTGTTGATGGCTGATTTGTCTGAGTGCCAGGTTTCAAGGGATTCTATTGCACATTTGGACTTTGCTTGGTCTAGGGTATTCACAGTTTCCCAGGTGAAACACTGATTAAGTGTCCATATGCAGTGAAATTAAATTTTCATCATGTCTTCTGACTGTTAGTTGGTGTTTATGGATGCACTCTGCTTAAGGGATAATTTTGAGTTGTAGAATATCTTTTCCTGTGTGCTTAAAGTAGAAGCCTTTCCTGGGATCTTGTATGAGAAGCCACAAAGAGTCCCAGCAGCGGTGGGTTTTGATTTTTTTAGAACCTCTTCTCTAGGTATGGCCTGCTTTGTGGGAGTGGCTTGCTGGCCATGTGACTAGGTGGGAGTGGCTTGCCGGCCATGTGACTGGGTGGGAATGGCTTGCCAGCCATGTGACTGGGTGGGCATGGCCAACTTGTAAAATGTGCTGAAACTCACTTAACAACACTCTTGCTTAGCAACCAAAATGTTGGCTCAGAAACTCTGGCATTTGAAGCACACAAGTCTTAAAGCTGTCAAGTTACAAGACCCTTGCACCCCTAACCCTTTAGAAAAATACCCCAGGGGTGTCCAAACTTGTCAGCTTTAAGACTTGTGGACTTCAACTCCCAGAATTCCTCCTCTCACTCTTCATCTTGATGATGTGCAGATGGGCAGGGGGAGGGAGCTGGAACTGGTTGTAAATGGTACTGTAGATTTGTGGAACCTCTTTTATAGAAGAGGTTAGAACTGGCAGGAACCCACCCCTGAGTTCCAGTCAAGTTTATGTTCTAAGTAATGTGCAACCAATCAGTTTACATTCTGTTCCACTTTAGCTTTTATAGAATTAGTAATATTACTTAGAATTAGTAATAGAACCTACGCTGGGTACCTGGAATCATGTCCTGCCTATAGACTGCAGTAATGACACTGCCTATTTCTCTGAAATAACTTACTCTGGCTGGCTCCCTTCTCCTGATACGTGTTCAGATCATTATCCGACAACATCTCATAAGTAAAACTATGTGATGTTATTGCCATTGTATTTCTCTATCAGGCATTCACTTCAGAATCCTCCTATTCATCACAAGTTTCTTAGAAATGTAGGACTTCTCAGGGATACCTGACTGCATACTGTAATCTGTCTGCCATTGGCTGATCCTCACAGTAAGAGTTGGCTAACTTTTTTGTCGTCACATGCCAACAGCGTGCGAGTGTGCCTCCACCCATAATGCAATGTATGCATACCACCTCCCTACACACACACACACACACACATGTGCATGCACATGTGACCCCCACTGTGCCCTGTTTTGGGGCTAGTAGGCCTCCTTGCAGCCTCCTGAGTGTAAAACCAGGCCATGGGCGCTATCGTCCCGCGCATGTGTGCGCGTGTCTTCTGCATGCACACTGCCCCTAAACATGCACAGCAGAGACCCAAAAATCAGCTGGCCATGGGAGGTGTGCACACATGCACGGTGGACCTGAGAGGGCTCTCCGTGCCACCGATGGCCCACGTGCCATAGGTTCGCCATCACGGGCCTAGACGCTGAGATTCTATCACAAGCCTAGATGCTGAGACTCTATGAATGTATCCATATAAGGGGCATCATGACGCTACCTTAGACTATCACCACCTCTGTTTTCTGCACAAAAGCAAGGAAAGACTACGGCAGCTTCCTTGAGCTGGTTTTCTCAATCTATAGACATCCATCAATATTAGGGATTGTACTTTTCCTCCTTAATTGGTACAGTTTCTATTCCATAATATTTTATAGCAACTTCCATATCTGGATTTAGATTACTCCATTCAAAAACAGTGTTTTTTCTTCTTTATCCATTATCTTGTAGATTTGTACGTATGTTTGGGAACTTTGTCTTGTAGTATTGTCCACTTGTGTTTTAGTTACAGTTGAGATGATGTAATATTCTTCTGTAGAATTATTTGATGCAAAGAATTCATGCTTCCTTCAATTATATCAAGTTCCACAGGTCCTTAGGCAGCAATGCATTCCCAAACCATGACACTATCATTGGCATGAGGTTGTTATAAGGGAATGCAGGGCTTGGTTTCTACTACAAAAAACAGACATATAGTAAAAAAAGTTTCTACTTCTGATTTAACTGCTTCTCAGAAATCTGAAGGGTAGTTCAACTCATTTTTTGACAAACATCAGATGAGCATCAGTCTTTTCACTAAGCCATGACTTTTGTCTTGCCACTTTGTCATTAATCTCATTTTTATCCATTTTTACCCTAGCTTTTGCATTAGAGACCAAGGAAAGTTTTTCTGCCATCCTCCTTCTTGTACCGCATACTCCACTTATCATATTTTGATCACATCACCAAAGAAGAGGTACTACCAAGATCAGATTTAGAACACATATTGAGAAATGTGTGTGAACATTGAATGCAACTTGTTGGACATATCTTACATATGCTTAAAGATCTGCATGCAAAAATTGTGCTATGTTGGATACCATCTGCAGGAAAGAGAAAATGAGGCTAGCCTCAGAAAACTTAGCACCAAACACGTAAGGAAGATTCTAAGATTACTAATGTTTCTTGGGACAATGCCAGAGATACTGCGAGTGATCAAAACCACTGGAAAACACTTGCTGCCCAACATGTTCTACACTGAATCTAATGATGATCATAATGTAGTAGAATGAAGTGACCAGGAAGCCAAGCGATGCAATATAGGAAAAGTTTATTGAATGCGCAGGTTCAAACATGCCAAATCAGCATAAGAAGTTTGAACCCCGAAGGGTTCTTAAAGCCATATATTTATAGTGCAAATCACGTCATCATCTATAGAGGCAGAGTTTAAGCATATAAGGTAATGAGAGGAACCAAAAACTGTCTATGCCAGATGGCCAACAATTACTATTCTTACAATATACATAGTCAGCACCTTATAGATCATGGGTGGGTGACATAAACGACATAAACAGGACACATCTTGCAAGATGGCAGGAAACTCCCTGTCTGGGTGATTTCTAGTACCCACTTTGGGCAAGCCTGTCCATAGGGTTACATTGAGGCGAACTGGAGTGTTGGGATTATAACATATAGTCTTTCCTTGTAAAGTACATAGGCTGTACATAGTTTTGTTATGTAGGCAATTCATTTTAGTGGATTGACATCCTTGAGGCAGCTGGGTATGATATACCAAGGTGTTAACAGTTCGCGTCCCCATTTTAGCTTTAGTAATGCAGGGCGAACAATCGTCTGACCCACTTTTGGTCACTGCAGTGGGTACTCTTTTGGTTCGGGTGGGACCATCATTATTCCAATAGGGCTTGATGTCCCTGGAGGGTTCCCATAATACTTGGCATAACCCACTCCATCCTAATGGCACATTTTGACTTCTATTATTATTACAAAGAAATAGTATGTCTTCCGGGCTCCCTTCTGCAGTTCTACAGCAACTAGACCATAAGGTTTTATCAATCCAAAGACACCTTGGGTCCCCCTGATCCCAGCTACTCTTAGTTGCTTCCTTACATAAGTTGTAAATCCCTTTTCTCCATTCATCATTATGACTACTACAAGACCACGCCAATCCTTTCTTGGAATACCTGGGTGTTACCTCTATTGTGAGATCACATCCCTTATGTGCTGTTCTCCAATATTGGAATTCCCCTTTTTGGAATCCCCCTCCTTTAATACAAATAGTGCTTAGGGGTGGTCTACTCGGGTACAGGCTTATTTCTCTCTTATTTCTACGTCTCTTAGGTTTTCTTCTTTGAGTTACTCCAAATTCAATGGGACGCATTTGCACCATACATGCCCCTTGCCAACCAGATTTCAATTGTGAAGGGGAAGTAATACGGATCCAACCCCAATAATGGGGGGTTCCACAATCCAAAATCAGAGGTGGTTCTCCCCCCTTTTGTTGGGCTTTTGTACACATCCCTTTCCGCATTAAATATCCCACATACGGGCATACATCTGGGTTGGAAAATCCTCGCGACTGACAGGTGATTTTAGCAATTTTATCAAATAGATCAGGGAGCTTGCAGGGGTGCGGTAGGATCCCGTTCCAACAATTTGGAGAAAACATAATGGGGGTTGTCTCCTCCCCTTCCCTGGATCCGACATTATAAGATCGGATGATATGGGGTCTATCCTCTGGGTTGCTCCATAGTCCTAAGTTGCCCACATCAACTAGATTGCATTTGCTCCCAACACCGAATAACCATATCACTAATAGCGTGATAGACCAAACGAGCTGTATACCTCCGTGCATCCCGTTCGCACACATCCTGACTTCTCCGATCCAGTATTGCAATCCGAACTGTAGGGGTTAATTTGAGGGTATAGTAGGGAGGACCTGACCCAGTGACTATGTAGGGTGCTAATACATCTTCTATAATCACTATATCACACTTAATGTTACAATAGCTATGCTGGACACAGTCAATACAGTGGGCACAGCAGCAACATCCACATTTACAGGTACAGAACCAACACATATGGTTAGTAAGGGGAAAGATGATAAAGGATGAAAGTAAATAAAGACTAGTATGCTGGTCCACTTATTCTTCGCCCGTGCGAAGAAAGTCAGCTTCCGGAGTGACTTTAGCAAGGGTTCTCCACTGCTGACCTTTGGAAGATTCGCTGGGGGAAAGGCTGCGCTGGCTCTTCGTCCTCCCTCTCAGGTGCGGGATCTGCTTCCGGTACAGGATCGGCTTGGATTACCCGTAAATTGTCTGTATACAACTGTCCGTTAGCGAAGGGGACGCCAGCAAATGGCCACCAGTCAATTGCTCTTACAGTTCCGCCAATTGAGTGCTGGACCGTCGGACTGGCGTATTTCACTATACAAATAATGCACACAATAAAAGCAAGTATCACAATACCTATAGCAATACAACAAAGGATATAATTGGACGTTATTGACGAATCAATTTCAACTTCAACGGTTGGTCGCTGGGATGTGTGGTCCATTGTTTGTCAGAGGCTCTCTTTATGCGAGTCCAATGTATCCAGGTCTTAGACTCCGCGATCTTAACAGCAAGTGGAGATGTCATAATTACCTCATAAGGTCCCTTCCACCTCCCTTCTAATTGTTCCTTTTTCCAATGTTTCACCCATACTCGGTCCCCTGGCTTAAAAGAGTGACACTTAGTTACCAATCTGGGAGGGGTCTGTTCCAACACATAGTTTCTCAATTTTTCAACCTGTTTATTTAGTTCTTGCACCATTTCCATGGCCCAAACTCCCCCCTTATGCCCCAAATCAGGCCATCCAGCCAAATTACGTCGTAACAACGTTGGAGGCCGACCAAACATCAATTCATATGGTGAGAGTCTATGTTGTCGTCTGGGGGCACTTCGAATTGCATATAATGCAAGGGGTAAAGCATCTGGCCACTTCAAGTGTGTTTCTGCACAGATCTTGGTAATTTTTTCTTTTAAAGTCCTATTCATCCTTTCCACGGGAGAACCAGACTGCGGGTGGAAAGAAGAATGGAAGCGCCAGTTTACCCCGATCGCTTGTGCAATGGCCTGATTAATGTGATGGACAAACTCTGGGCCATTGTCTGATGAAATAAAAGAGGGGTTGCCAAATCGAGGAATAATTTCCTTAAGTAAAACCTTTGCTACTTCCTGTGCCTTTTTCGTTCTAGTAGGAAATGCCTCTGGCCATCCCGTGTATAAATCCACAATAACTAACATAGCCCTATAAAACCCACTCCGTGGCATATCAGTAAAATCAATCATAACCGTGTCCATAGGATAGTAAGCAATAGGTATAGTTCCTGGTGGAAGGGAAGGACCTTGCCTAGGATTAACTCTAGCACACGTTTCACAGGAAGATGCCACTTTTACTGCCATTCCTGCCAACCCATCTATATAGTAATCCCTCATAAGAGCTGATTCCAAAGCTGTTTTCCCCATATGGGTAGTTTCATGAGTGGAACGAACTAGTTGCCATGCCACTGTGGAAGGCACATATATTCTTCCATCCGGAAGAACATACCAGCCCTTATCGATGACTGCCATCAAGTCGTTGACTGCCTTATCACATTCAGATAAAGAATAGGAGGGTTGGATATCTACTGGTATAACCCCTAAATCCAAGGCGACATTAATATACATGTCTGGTAAAGGCTCATGACGCAACGCTGCAGCCCGTGCTTCAGCGTCTGCTGCTCTGTTCCCTAAAGCAATTCTATCATTTCCCCGTTGGTGACCTTTACAATGCATAACTGCCACCTTTTTTGGTTTTTGGACAGCATCTATCAATTTCTGGATTAAATGGCCATGTTGTATATATTTGCCAGCTGAGTCCCTAAATCCCCTTTCCTTGTATACCGCTCCATGAGCATGCAATGTTAAAAAGGCATATTTACTATCTGTCCACACATTCAAACGTTCACCTTCAGCCCGTTCCAATGCCCGAATGAGGGCCCACAATTCCGCCACTTGTGCACTCCTTCCTGCTCCCAACGGCCCGCTTTCAACTACCCCCTCATCATCTACAATGGCATAGCCTGCAACTCTCATCCCCTGGTGTATATAACTAGACCCATCGGTATACCAGTTATAATCCACCTGAGGCAAAGGTATGTCAGTTAAATCAGGTCGTGTGGAATAAACGGTTTCCAACACTTGTACACAATCATGTTCCACCTCAGTCTCCGTAGGCAAGAGAGTGGCAGGATTTAATGAGGTAGATACCACTAGATGAACCTGGGGGTTTTCAATCATCATGGCCTGGTATTTGATGATTCGTTGGTTACTAATCCACAAATGGCCTTTCTGATCAAGAATTGCCTGAACAGAATGTGGGGTGTGGACCTTGATCGGACAGGAAAAAGTGAGTTTATTACAATCTTGCAACAATTCTGCGATTGCTGCTAAAGCTTTCAAACAATGCGGCCACCCTTGCGCCACAGCGTCCAGTTGTTTTGACAGATATGCAACAGGTTGCTGCCACTGGCCAAGCTGCTGAGTCAACACTCCTAAGGCGACATTCTTGCGTGTATCCACATATAAATTGAAGGGTTTACTCAGATTTGGCAGGGCCAAGGCCGGAGCTCTTGATAGAGCTCCTTTGATGGCATCAAAGGCTTGATCCTGTTCATGTGTCCAAATGAAAGGGTCTGTCTTACTTCCCTTGGTAGACGAATAAAGTGGAGCCGCCATTAGTGCGTAATTTGGAATCCAAATTCTACAAAAACCTGCCAAGCCTAGAAAGCCTCTCAATTGCCTCCGATCAGTCGGCCTCGCCAGATTAAGCAACGCTTGCTTTCTCTCTGGGCCTAATGCTCTCTGCCCTTGTGTTATGTCATAACCTAAATAACGGACCTTTTGTTGGACTAACTGAGCCTTACTTCTGGACGCTCGATATCCACAATCTAACAACAAACACAACATTCGTCTTGTATTCTCCCAACAACCGTCTCGTGACTGTCCCGTGACCAGCACATCATCCACATATTGTAAAATCGAGTCTCCTTGTTGAAAGGGAATAAAATATTGTAAATCTTTGGCCAATGCGGTTCCGAAGAGGGTTGGGGAATTTTTGAACCCCTGAGGTAACCTTGTCCAGGTATATTGGCTCCTCGTTCCAGTATACGGATTTTCCCATTCAAAAGCAAACAATGGCTGACTAACAGGATGAATGGGTATAGTAAAGAAGGCATCCTTTAAATCAATCACTGAAAACCATGCAGCATCAGGCGGGATGAGACTGAGCAGAGTATATGGATTAGACACAGACGGGTGTATTGTGACTGTCCTTTCATTGACCACGCGCAAATCCTGCACTGGTCTGAAAGACCCATCTGGTTTTAGGATAGGCAAAATTGGGGTGTTCCATGGGGATTGAATAGGGACTAACACCCCAGCATCTAAGTATGTTAAAATACAGTCGTATATAGACAGGATGGCTTCCCTCCAATAGGGTCGTTGCTGTCCAATATGAACAGGAGCTGCCAGGGGCTTCAATTCTACAATAATAGGGGGGTGATGTGCTGCAAATCCCGGAGGGTTATCCTCCGCCCATAATCCTGGTACATCAAATTCCCTCCATATGTCCAGACAATCTTCCTCAGAAGTCCTAACCACCATCAACCTCCACATTTCATCTGGCCGGTGACTCACAGTGAGATACTGCTTTCCCTCATCAAAGGAAATAGTAGCTCCTAACTTGCTCAACAAATCCCTTCCTAACAATGGGACAGGACATTCAGGTATATACAGGAACTCATGTTGAATTTCGGACCCCTTGAAAGTACAGGTGACTGGTTTTAAGACTTGACGTCCCACAACTTGTCCAGACACCCCTTGTACTTGAATTTGGTATGGACCAGGGGTAGTTATTGGGTTGTTTATCACCGATCGTCCAGCCCCTGTGTCCACTAAAAAGGTAGTCTGTTGACCCCCAATATTCAAAGTAACCATTGGCTCGGGGGGAGTCTGCTCCAAGCCAGGTCCCCGTCAATCTGACCAACCGACTCCGGCTAGTCCAATACCCTCTATTCCTGCATTTACCTGAGCATCAAACCCTCTTCCTCTTGGACCCTGAGCCGATTGCGACCCCCATCCACGACCTGGATGTCTGGGTGGTCCCCCTTGTCCAGTCATTCCTCGACCTGCCATGCCGCGGCCCAGCGGGCGTCGCCCAGGCGGACCCCTAAACACTCCACGTCCCCTAAGAGCTAACCTCTTTGGACACTCTCTCTGCCAATGTCCTTCAGATCCACAATGAGCACATTGATTCGGCCCCAAGCCTGCCCTTCCTCCCTGTAAGGCCAACGCCAACAACTCCGTCTTCTTATGCATACGGTCATCTTTATCCTTTTTCTCAACCTTATCCCTATTAACATACACTTTTCTAGCCACCTCCACCAATTCAGTGGTGTTTTTTCCTAATGCTCCCTCTAACCTTTGCAATTTCTTACGGATGTCCAATGCACTTTGCGCAATAAATCTTTCATTCAACATCCTTACATTCTCTGGGGCTCTTGGGTCCATTTGAGTGTACAACTCATAAGCCTCAATTAATCTCTGAAGGAATGCTTCTGGACTCTCATCTGCTCCTTGCATAACCAGCGAGGGTTTAGACAAATTCACAGGGGGCTTTCCTGCTTTCTTGAGAGCTGCCACTATCAAGGTTTGGTATGTTTGTATCTTTGCCAGGTCACCGGCTACTTTAGGATCCCATCCAGGATCCCGTTCCGGTGCTTCTTCCAGAAGTTTCTGAGCCCTATCTGCCTCTGTATGGTAACGTTCTCTAAAAACCTCTCGCATTCCTGCTTTACATTTCTCTCTCTCCTCTGCTGTTAGCAACGTAGTTAACAGCTGTTGTATATCTCGCCAATTAGGGTTATGACTATGCATAATGGTTTGAAACAAATCTGTCATTTCCGTGGGCTTCACGGACAGCGGACCAAAATGCTTCCGCCAATTCAATAAATCCGTAGTTGAAAAGGGGATATATTGAAAACAAGGGCGGTATTCAGGATCTCCTTGGGCGTCCACGCCCACCTGTTGTTCCGATACTCTTAATGGAAAGAGCCCTTCCTTTTCCTCTAACAATGTACTTTCCTCTTTCTCAGCTTTCGCCCTTTCCACTCCCAATCTCCTAGTTACTGGTCCTTCTCTCCTAATTCCTGTAGCCCCTGAACCACCGTCCTTGGGCTCTTTTCTCCTCACAACTGCACCTGTTGCCTGGGGATCCCCTGTTCCCCCAGCACTTCCCTTTATCTCCACTACCTGCCACGGCAGCACCCATAGCCTGGGGCACAACAATACCTACAGGTGCTGAGGCATAGGGAGGGGGAGGCCTGAAGAGTTCCTCTTCATCCTGGGCAAAAATCCTTTTCTTCTCTGACTCTCTTGTCTCTGGAGCTGCTATTTTTATTGTGCGTCTGGGAGCTGACCTCAACCTCCCCTTTTCCTTCGGTCTCACCACACACAGACGAACCATTTCAGCTTGACACTGTAATAATTCATCTGCCTGCCCTGCAACTGCATCTCCCCACTGATCTATATATGGGAACTGATTAGGGTAGCGTTCTTCGTTTGCAGCAATTAATGAAGTTAAGTCATCTATAATTTGGTTCTGAAATGTTCCTCCCATTGGCCATCCTACCCCCATATGTGGCCACTGATTCTGACACAAGTAGATAAGCCTATCCTTGGTCAATTTTGGGTAAGGGACTCTATATTCAGTGTGGGTAAAATATGAGTCAAAACCCTTAAGCATGCAGTCCAGCGGTGTGCTGGGTACGCTGCTACCCCCACCCATGTCTAACACACTACCAGCGACCTGAGGCCCCAGAAGCCGGAACTCGATGGCCACCTGCAGGAACTGCGCTGGTTTAACCACCCACACAACCTATACGGACTTCATTAGGAACGCCGTCCCGAGTCCAGGGGGGTGATCGGGCCCCCTCTTCTATCTTCAAACGAGATAGGTACAATGCAATAAATAGGATACTCGCCTGAGACGTCTTCTCCCCACGGATCCCGGCCAGGAAA
The DNA here is from genome assembly GCF_051295495.1 of Thamnophis sirtalis. NCBI lineage: Eukaryota > Metazoa > Chordata > Lepidosauria > Squamata > Natricidae > Thamnophis > Thamnophis sirtalis. The sequence continues at coordinate 131,355,116 of NW_028261382.1, read as the reverse complement.
CACCACAGTTCTTTTCCTAAGCTTGCAGGGTTCTTGGACCCACGACGCGTGTCCCCCTTGAAGGAGTTGGGCTGCTGTTGTTGCTTCCCGGGGCAAAAGAAGACCCGTGGCGCCTGGAAGCCAAGGAGCAGCAGCCCCACACCCCAACGGGGCAAAGTGGCCCTCAGCAAAATATTGCCTTAGCTTCTCAGTCCCATCTGAAGGGTGCCAGATGCTTTACCCCTTGCATTATATGCAATTCGAAGTGCCCCCAGATGACAACATAGACTCTCACCATATGAATTGATGTTTGGTCGGCCTCCAACGTTGTTACGACGTAATTTGGCTGGATGGCCTGAGTTGGGGCATAAGGGGGGAGTTTGGGCCATGGAAATGGTGCAAGAACTAAATAAACAGGTCGAAAAATTGAGAAACTATGTGTTGGAACAGACCCCTCCCAGATTGGTAACTAAGTGTCACTCTTTCAAGCCAGGGGACCGAGTATGGGTGAAACATTGGAAAAAGGAACAATTAGAAGGGAGGTGGAAGGGACCTTATGAGGTAATTATGACATCCCCACTTGCTGTTAAGATCGCGGAGTCTAAGACTCCGGTTCAGGTTCAAACAATAATATTCTTAAACTATTGCAGGTTCCCAAGGACAGTTCAAAAGCATGTACAGTATGCTCTAAAGAAGCACAAAACAAAACATAAAATAAACATTTAATAAACATTTTTCCACAGTTTTATTAAAGATTACATGAGCTTTGATCCATCTGTAAGACAGAATGAGGCATAACACAAAGAAAATTTCTCAGTATTCCTTAATTCTCAACTCCCATTATATTAATTACAACTCTCATCATCTCCACTTTCCATATTGGAAATGTAATCCAAACACATTTAGGATATATGACTAATTTGCTGTTCTTGCTTATTTACTATACAGCTACCCAAAAAGCCAACACAGTTCTAGGCTGCATTAACAGAAGGATAGAATCAAGATAATGTGAAGTGTTAATACCAATTTATAATGCCTTGGTAAAACGATACTTGGAATACTGCATTCAGTTTTAGTGGCCATGATGTAAAAAAGATGTTGAGATTATAAAAAGAGTGCAGAGAAGAGCAGCAAAGATGATTAGGAGAGTGGATGATAAAACATATAAAGAACAATTCCTGGAATTGGCTATGTCTATTTTAGTGAAAAGAAGGACTAGGGGAGACATGATAGCAGTGTTCTAATATCTCACGGGTTGCCACAAAGAAGAGGGTTTCAAGCTATTCTGCAAAGCACCTGAGGGCAGGACAAGAAGCAATGGAAGGAAACTAATCAAGGAGAAAAGCAACTTAGAACTGAGAAGAAATTTCCTGATAGTTAGAACAATTAATCAGTGGAACAACTTGACTCCAGAAGTTATGAATTCTTCAACATTGGAAGTTTTTAAGAAGAACTTGGACAGCAATTTGTCTGAAATGGTACAGGATTTCGTGCCTGAGCAGGGGATTGAACTAGGTCCCTTCCAAATCTCTTATTCTATTTTATTGAGACAAGCAGTTTGAGAAATAGCATGTAGCAATTGTTCATGCATCCCAAAATGGAAAGCATTTTGTTGTTTCTCCTCACAAAAAAAATCAAAAACAAAAGTCAGAGAGATTGAGATTGTTTGATTAGAGCTAATCCAGCTAATCTTAGCTTTAGTTATTGTTCTTAGTATTCATATGATATCATCAATATAGCCTAATAGAAGAAGGTCGTGTTCTTTGTTTTAAAATAGAAGTTATTTAATGACATCAAATTAGCTAAACAGAAGTTCAATTTAAATGTAGAGGAATAATAAAATGTAGCAGACAAATTTCCAGTAACTTAGTTTGCAAAAAATTCCTTTGCGCCTCTTCTGGAATACCTATTTGACTAGAGAATCTGGGAGGGGAGGGGAGAAGAATGGATTTTGGTCATTGTTCAGTTTTTGGTCAATTGCCTAGCCTAGAAATTAGAAGTGATTATTTCACATGTTGGTCATCTGTTCTCTAGGTTCCAATCAATGAACAGTCATTTTAACCCAGAGAAGAAGAAAAAACTGTCAGATAGAAAGAAAAAAATGTTTGGATATGATTAAATGGAACTGGATTTGCACCAATGACTTGGAAGTGAAAAGCTCTGTATCCGATTACCAATCTTGTAAGCCATCCAAGCTCCTGGCTTCTGGGGTTTATTCAATGACATTTTACATTCTTTTGTCCTTAATGTGGAAAAAATCATTGCGGCATTTCCTCCTGTATAATGTATACTAAGGTTTGCTGTGTTTAAAAATGGCCAGAGATCTCATACTGTATTTCTAAATGACATTCTTGATTAAAAATATCCCAGAGAAAGACAAAGAGAGAGAAGAAAGAAAGAAAGAAAGAAAGAAGGGAGGGAGGGAGGGAGGAAGGAAGGAAGGAAGGAAGGAAGGAAGGAAGGAAGGAAGGAAGGAAGGAAAGAACATTTTAGCATTGGCATTATTTTTTCCCCACATTATAGCAAAAAGATATAGGAAATAATTTTAGATGGTATTTAATTCGCAGACAATGTACTTGTAAGCAATTGTAAGCTTAGCTCTTTTGATTTAAAGACCTGGATATTTGCTAAGTTTCTGCCCTTTAAATGTGTTTATAGTTTTTGAACATTTTCTCCGCCCGCCTCAACTCCTCCTCTGCTACGCACCACACATTCAGTGCATGGAGATGATAGGACATACTTTATCCCTGCCCATCTCATCAGTCTAACACTGTTTCTTTGGCAAAGAACTTAATGCACATGCAGCTGAATTAATGGAGGCTGTTTATGTCATATGGAACTCTGTAGTAACTTTCTGAGTTATTACATTTCTATCCTGATTTTTCTTGAGGAAGTTTTACCAACAGTTGAACTGAAGAAGACTTTTAAGCAATTTCTTCATTTGGGGGAATGTTTATGTGTGATTTCCCAGGCATTAAAATATAATAATTTTAATTTCATGGTCAACTAGGGTCTTCAGCAGGTCCTTTTTAGACCTGACCTAACTGTCCACAGCATGGCTGCCATGCATAGCTGGCATTTGTACAGTGGAAGAGACATCTGAAAAAAGCACTTCTTGCTGGTAGAACTGAGATGATACAGGTATCTGTATTATGTCCATCTTGCAAGTTAGTTTATTCTCCCCACCAAAAAAATGTGAATATTTTTACAACAGAATATAACAGAACAACTGAAAATATACAGTAGAAAATCTGAACATGATAATTTTTTTTATTTACAATTCATCTTTATTACTTTTATAAATAAGTGAAGATTAAGCTGTTTCTTGTTAATATATTCTGAGATCATTCCTAATTTTAAAAATGTGGTTTGTTTTCAAATTTAAGGTCTAAAATTGCTAAAATTTTCTGATTGGTGGCTCAATGTTTAGAAGGCAATATTGCAGGCTAACTCTGTCTACTGCCAAGAGTTCAGTCCTGACCAGTTCATGGTTGACTCAACCTTCCATCCTTCTGTGGTTGGTAAAATAAAGACCCAGATTATTGAGATAAATAAAATGATGTTGTAAACCAGGGGTGTCAAACTTGTGGCGTCATGTTGTCATCACATGATGTATCACAACTTTTCCCCCTTTGCTAAATTGGGGATGAGTGTGGCCAGCACATGATGCATCCGGCCCTGAGTTTGACACAACTGTTGTAAACTACAGGAGTGGTATGTAATTACTATTGTTATAACTATGTCTTTCTGATGACCTTTGAGGGATTTTACATGTCTAGCACATGTGGTAAAATGTTCCTTCTGTTTCATGGCATTTCTGGAATTTGTTACTATATAATTTTTCTATCTTGGAATTTATGATGTTGTGTGCCACATCTGTCAAACTTTTTATACCAGTTTTCTTTTAGATTATAACTTGTAGTAAATTTTATGGATTTGGTCCATAATTCTTCCCATTGTTGTGTTGCATCCATTGTATCATGCAATATTTTTTAAAATTTCTTCTGTCTCCATATCTGGAGGGTTTTTTTTAATATACAGATGCTATTGATTCTATATAAGCGTTTCATATTCTGTCATTTTTCTTAATCTCTTTCCTTTGTCCTTAAGATCAGATGCTATCCATTCAACAATTTGTAAGTATACCAACCATGGTATATTCTGGCCTTCACTGTGTCTTTAATCTATTATGAAATCTGGGTGAACAGGCAGTGTAGTATTCAAGGGCAAAGGCACAAAATGGCCTTCTTGCTTTCTGCCATGCGTTCTGCAGAGAAAAGAAGCAAAATTGCTTATATTATGACCTTCTTTCTTATTTGGGACAATTCCAAAACTACAGTCACTTCTATTAGGAACAGAGAGGATTTGTTCTTATCAGTGTAAGAGAAGCTGGATTACCTTCTAGGGGAGAACATCCTAGGTTGAGGCCCATCTATGTTGAGCCTCTAGATGAGTGGCAAAGCCCCAAACATTATCATAAGACTTGACAAGTTCATATGGTAGTACAAAGTATATTTTAGCCAAAACTGTGATTCTTGTTTAACAATAAGTATTTACAGGGCATAATGACTGATCTAACATCTGTATATTCCATGATGGAGAAACATTACTTATGCTGGAGATGTAAATAGTTCACTTTCAATTATTCCAGAATTAATTATTTTCCCTTTCCAATGTAGACCCCTTCCAATGTAGGTTGACTGTTAAATCCTAAATCATATATACATTATCTCTAAGTAATAGAATGTCTTCCAGACAATTCCCTGCACATTGCAGCATCCACAAATGCTAGTGAATGCTGTCCCAGCTTTTATGCCGGTTGCAGGTACTGTGGGAGAAACTGTCTGAACAAGACTAAAGTCAGCAGAAAAAGTTTTATTGATATTGATAATCTCCAACTGGGTTGATATGTACTAAGCTTTAAGTTCTGTAACTCTTAGCTAGCAGGAGCGATCCAAGTGTACACCTGAATATGTGAAATTAATTAATTATTGTAATTATCCCTTCTCCTGAGCATGTCATCTTTCTGTAGTCAAGGAATTTGGAAATTTAAAGGAAATGTTGAATAGAAAATGGTGTGGTGGCATTTATTTATTTAAGAACATAATAGGTTGATCATCTTGGTCCAATGCATAGGAGAATAGCTAGGTTTTGCCAACTCTACAAAACCTTAATGGGTTTGGGAAAACCACCTGAATTTTTCAGGATGGGGTGAGAATCAGTCTGAAAGGTACATCTCCAAAGAATTTGGGACATGCCTAATGCTAATTGCTAATTAGATATATTTGACTTGGAAATTGTGTTTTCACAATCCAGATCATACCATGGAGAAGGCAAAGAGTTCATCAGTCCCCTCCTAATACTTCTCAATGACCATACAACTCCTATGTCAGAATCCTGCATGATCACCAACTTAGACTTTAAAAAGTGTGGGGCAAAACTATTCCCATTTCTAAAAAAAACAAAACTGTAAAATAATGTCTGAAAATAATTATGGAACTTATTGGGCATCCATATCTGCTTTCTTCTTATTCAAATTCATTCATGAACAAGTGACACATTTTTTCATTGCTTCAAAAGATTTCTGTTTTCTTTTACAGATGCAAAACTCTGAAATACATACATTTCAGCAGAAGGTAGGGTCAAAAAGCTAAAAGAAAAAGGAAAATGTTTTATTTATTTATTTGCCTACAAAAGATAAATTAAAGTGTTTTAAAGTGGAAAGCATAATTAAACTGCAAAGTCCTGCAACAACTATTCCTTCCAGATAGTTAGAATGGAAGAGCCAGCTGAAATATCTGTTTTCCTTTCCAAAATCAAACACATGAAGCACTCTTGAATCTTTCTAAAATACACTTCACATTTCTTCACCCTTGAGAAGACTGGTGTACATTGCTGTTTTTGTGAATGTGAAGCAGAGCTGTTTAGATATCACCCATAATAATCACTACAACAATATAATTATAATTAAAGTAGGAAAGCAGAGAAGCATCCTTCATTTCCATGTGACTTTATCTGTGTTAATTAGTGCCTTCTAAACTACACATATGGAACACTCTCACGCTCCCAAAGCTACAACTTTCAAAGGCTTACTTTATAGTTCATAACTCTCCAAATATAGTCAAAAGTATGTGTGGCTTGGAAAGACACATTGAACCTATCTGAAAACCAATTGCCACCGACTTGGAATAATTTGCATAAACCGTAATCTCTTTTCACACTCTATTTGTGAGATGCTCTACTTGTGAGATGCTTATGTTTCCAGATGTGCATTAAGAAGCCAAGACTGAGTGGGTTTAGGTTTTTTGTTTTTTTTGCTATGCTAAGATTCAGGTGGTACACTACTTCTGCCAATTCCTAGAATTTGATGTAGTGAATTATGAGTAATTGTTTGTTTGTTTGTGCCCTCAGGTCATTTTTTACTCCTGGCATGTCTCTGCAGTTTTCTCAGGAAGATTCCAGAAGTAGTTTGCCATTGCTTCTTTTATAGGGTGGAAACAAACTGACTGGACCACATACACTCATATGGTTTTGTGCTTAAGGAAAGACTCAGGGTCCCAGTTTCTAGCCAGATATCTTAACTATATACCAAACAGGCTCCCTATTTATTTAATTACAAAATGTATATTCTATCTTTCATTCAGAAGTTAAAGGCAAGCCTGTTTTTTCCTTCAGCAATACTGTAGGGTAATTTGGATTGAATTATTGTAAACGATTCAAAAATTTCTAGGAAACATCTGTGCCTAAACCTTGACAGAACCTAGAATTCTCTATTCTTAATTCAACATGTTAAACATTATATTCTGCTGAATTTTCACATTGATAATATTCATGAAATTGTCCATCAGATCTTTTAAAAGATTGTTACTGCAGAGTAACACAGTCAGCAAAGAGTTGTGTTGTTGATAATTTGTCACCAATGCAGTCTAAGGTGCCAGTTATTACCTTTAAACCCTGGTCATTTTAGAGACTGTCACATCCTAATGGAACTGCCAATTCTTCAAGAACAGTTATCTGAGGCACAGGTAACATGCAACAGGCTTTCTCAAAGGTGTGCAGTCTCATTTAAGAATGTCTCCCCCAAGACATTAGGTCATATATCTTTTTAATCTATAAAAACATTTATTTTCCAACATCTAAAGGAAGGCTTATTGGCTTTATGTTATATATTGATTACAGAAATTCTCATGGGCATTTTTTTCTAATACATATTTTTCTTAATAGACTTGTATTTCCTTCATAAATTTATTTTTGTGTACATTTTTAAAGTTTTAAAAAGTAGCATGGGAAAATTCTATGTAGCTTATTAAAAATAGTTGTTCCATCGGGGAGGGTGGGATCTAAAATGTATATTTGCCTGTTGTAAAAAGTGATGATTTCAGTGTGTTCATGTATACTAATGCATCTTGTATAACCATGCATAGAAATGTATGATAGCATTTTCTGCCACCTTACTAAGTACACTAGTAAATTTCTGTGAAGCCTATTAGCATACTTTAGCCCTGCTCTTCCATATTATCCTTGTGATAAACCAAGCTCCATGTTAATAGAATAGAACAAATGTGATTAGACAGATAAGGAATTTGTCTCTCAGTGTACATGCAAAAAACAAAGAAACAATAATCACAATAAAAAAGTAAATATAATCATAATAATGATACCAATAAGAGAAGGTAGTGGAACAGATGAGAAGGATAATAGTAATATAATCATACTACATGGGTAAAGATACTTAAACATAAGACAGCACTGTAGGAATTAGATATTCAGCAGAGTGGTGGCACAAAGAAAAAAAACTTGTCTCTATGTTTAGTTGTTTTGGCATGCAATGCCCTATTGCGGTGTCCTGAGGGGAAAAGTTGAAACAGTTCATTTCCAGAATATGAGAGGTCTGTAGATATTTTCTCAGCCGTCTTTCTGGATCATGATGTATACAGATCCTCAATGGCAGGCTGGTTGTAATAGTTTTTTTTTCCTGCAGTGCAGTTCTAACTATTCATTGAAGTCTGTACCTGTCCTGTTTGGTTCGTGTACCAAACCAGACAATTTTAGAAGTACAAATGACAGACTCAATAATTTCTCTGTAGAACTGCATCAACAGCTCCTTGGGCAGTCTGAACTTTCTGAGTTAATGCAGGAAGAAGATGCTTTGTTGTGCTTTCTAATGATGGGTCTAATGCTAGGTGTCCATTTCAAGTCCTGGGAGATTATAGAATCCAAAAACTTTTTAAAAATAGAATTTGTATGTAGAGATACAGTTAAGAAAAAAATCATAATTCAAATTTAGTTTTTCAATTTGAAAATGATGTGATTTTAAGATAGATTGACAACACGTGTGTCTGAATTTTTTTTATTTCAGAAATAATATTTTCCCCCGATGTACAAACTGAACCAAATGTTCATCATTCTTTATAGCTATTTCTTCAACTTCTGCTACCATTATATAATGATGGAGGTTTCTTGGAGGTTTTACTGTACAGCAATATAAATGAAACAGAGTGCATTACATGCTTGATTTTCAATATTTGGTTAGCAAAAACAATGCCAGCTCTTTTATACAAACCTGGTAACAAACAACATTTCAATATAGAAACTCATCATAGTATTGAGGCTCTGGTAGGGGAATAATATTTTTCAATGTAGTATCTAATGCTAGGGCAACAGCCTCTGTTCCCAATAATCCTTACAGATTATCCCATATCATTCAAATTAGAAGTGCCAAAGAACCAAGCATGACTGCATAAAATGAGCCATGATACAGATGCCTGTAGGACAAGTTTAGTAAACTGTATCCAGATGGTTCCATCAAGAAAAGGGAGGGGTGTAAACTTGCTGGATACATCCTAAAGATATTAGGAGGGTATGGGGTATTGAACACCAGCTAAATGGGAAACATCTGTTCCCTACCTTGTTCTCTTCGACATTTCTTTCTTTATTGTTCTATCTTTTGAAGATCATTTCATATCTTTTGGTGTGGAGATATTGGGTGGTTGTTTGGACAAGAATAGGTCAGGATCCCTGAAAGTTTAATGAAATTGAAAGTCTTAGAGAAAAGAAGATATTTGGTGTTCATGAATTAATGCTAATGCAGCATGCTGGAAATCTTGCTACATAAATACAGAAAGCCAGTAGAAGTTTGACTAGATCATAATGAATGAGATTGTCTCTGAAACAGAACACTTTAATCTTTGGCCTTAAAATTTGTTAACCTTGCCCAAGAAATAAGGCATAATTTGGCTATATTTACAAAACTAAGCAATGAGATTTTGTTCTTTTCATTTTTATTAGTCTTTAGTTTCTAGTTAATCCATTCAGTATTAAGTTCCTAAATTATTGCCTTGTAGTTTTTTAATACCAAAGAATAAAAGTACATTAGAGACTTTGCATACCAGACTACTAAAGCATTTGCTCAAAATGTCTAAAAAGCATTGAAATGCTGAAAATGAATCCCATATGGCTGCTTAAATATGAGAAAAGTGAACTTTTTTTACTCTGAAAGAACATCTGTACTCGATAACGGTTTGTGTGTGCGATAACAAGCAGTTTTTCATGCATCATTTTTAGGCAACCATTATGATCTATATTTTCTCCAAGCAGAGTACTAACTTCATGATTATCTTATAAAAGTTAACTGAAAAATCAGTGGCTTATTCTTTGTTCTTTTGATGTTTATGCTTATTTTCCCCAATAATGCTTTGTATGCATTAATAGCCAGAGGGCAAGAAGAAATTTAAGGAAATTAGCTGTCACCCACAACCAGTGATTCTGTATTCTGATAAACATAAAGGGCAAATTTTCTTTTATGTTCACCAAGCATGCCAATTGTGTCATTCCTATTAACAATTATATATCATGCATATATTTTACAATTCTATATGGAGATGTTTGAATTAATACAGCTTTAATATAAAACATTCAAAGGTTATTTTTCCATTCGCTATATTTGGAATAAAGAACCAAAGTGTGGAATCATATATATACAATTTTAGCTAAAAAATATGCCTACCAGTTTCCATGCTTTAAGCAAGTTATTTGAATCTCTTTCATTAGGGATTCAGACCCAAGAATGGGACAGAAATTGCATTGTTCTATATTTGGATTATTTCTGTAAGGCTGGGATGAGGGTTGTCCATCCATTCTTGCCTTACTCAACCACTTTGTGGTTTTTGATACAATTGATTATGGCATCCTTTTAGATTGGCTCAGAGGATTAGGTATGAGCAACACTATGTTGTGCTCGTTCACTTCCTTTCTCTGGGATTGATTCCAGTTGGTGATATTTGGGGACTTTCCATCTTTGGCCCCTAGTGTTCTCTCAACTATTCAACTTCTACATGAGGCTGCTGGGAAAGCTCCTTTGTCAACATGGAGTGAGATAACAATACATTGATGATACACAATTATATAACTCTGCTTCTAGTGATTTAGGTGATGCTGTAAATTACCTTATTTCTATCTGGAGACTGCCTGGAGGCTCTAAGGGTCTGGATGGGGAACATCAGGCTTCAGGTGAACTTGGACAAGTTTGAGTAGCTTTGGATTTTTGAGTTCTAGGACTATGTCATTTCTGGTGCTGGATTAGATTACTCTGTCCCAGAGAGACCCAGTGTATAATCTAGGTGGTCCACTTGGACTCATGACTCCTACTCAAAAAGCATGTTAGAATCATGGATAGGAAAATCTTTGCACAGGTTTGTGTTGTACATCAGTTGTGGACTTTATACATTGGGCAGCTTTGCTCATGGTCACTCATGCTATAGACATTTCCAAATTGAATTACTGCAATGCACTCTACATGAGGCTGTAATTCAGAATTATCTGAAAGCTTCATCTGGTGCAAAGTGCACAGGGGTGGGATTCAGCCGGTTTGGATCAGTTCGGGCGAATCAGTAACCCCAACGATCAGCTGGGGAGCAAACTGGTTCACTCCAATGATCAGCTGGGCCCACCTGCCTGCTCCTGCGCTTTACTTACTTATATAGCAATAGCAGTCAGACTTATATACCGCTTCATAGGGCTTTCAGCCCTCTCTAAGCGGTTTACAGGGTCAGCATATTGCCCCCACAGTCTGGGTCCTCATTTCACCCACCTCGGAAGGATGGAAGGCTGCTCAACCTTAAGCCAGTGAGATTTGAACCACTGAACTGCAGATAGCAGTCAGCTGAAGTGGCCTGCAGTACTGCACCCTAACCACTGCGCCAGCTCTAAATCCTCTCAAGTGACTCATGCATCAGAGTGGATTACCCTGCCTCCACTGTGTTACTCCCCAGAAGTAACATGGAAGGTAAGTTTTGTTAAAACTGCATGAATACGCAGCATGCGATCACTGCAGCGGTTGTTAAATGGCAGGATCCCACTACTGAAAGTGCAACAGCATAGCCAGTTATTTATGCTTCTACAACAACATATGCTACACCTATTAGTTGCCAGTCTACTTCTATAGCCAATTAGAGGTTTTGATCTTAAAGCTTTTCATTTAATAGGGCTGTGTTATGTTAGGATGACCTTAGTGAACAAGGGAAAGAGATGTCTAGGAAACAATTAGACAAGAAAGGTAGGAGCTTCTAATGGGTTAATGGTCAAAGAAAGAAACTTAGGTAGGACCTGCCCTAAGGGATAAAGCAGTTGAAAGTGACAACAGGAAGTTTATATTTCAATCTTACAAGAAGTAAAATCTAATAATGTTTCTTGTTTTGTTTACCTGGGAGGACTGACACAATTACATCTGCCCATCCCATCAGGTCTGGCAGAAGAGGTATGCTATGAATCCTGTTTGTTAGGCAGTTAAACTTGGCAGATCCCAGGAGGCAAGCCTTCTCTGTTGTAGTGCTTGCCTTATGGAATATTCTACCTAACCCCCAAAGTGACGTTGGCTCAAAATAAAATTTCTTTGATTAAAACACTTTATATTACCATCTGAACCAAATCCAATCAAGTTGAGGGTGCTACATCATTGGAGGTTTTGAAAAAAAAAAGATTGGACAGCCATTTGTCTGAAATAATATTGGGTCTTCTGCTTGAACAGGGGACTGCTGTTACTAATCTGAGTTAAACCAGAGTGTAGTCAATTAATATACAGAATATCCTATATCATGTACAGCTTAAAATGTGAAAGCCTGCAAGTTGGATTTGTCTGTTCTTCCACTCCAGCTGCTCTCTATTATCCAGACAAGGAAGTGATTCTGAAAGTGATGCACATACAGAGTTGGGTACCAATACAAAAAGCAGCCTACTAAAGATCCTAGCAGGCTGAAGTAGATTTATATTTAAAAGAGATAGATATATGGGACATAAATTAGGTAGGGTAAGTAACCCTTGGGTCTTCCTTGACTCTTAGTATCTATATGGACATACCCATGTTGTTTACTTGGTAATATGTAATGTGGAAATAGTTTGCCATTAGTTGTTATTTTTTCCCCAACTTTCAAGACTCAGTTATAGCCCTGAAATTTTTTCCAGCCAACCACTAATCAACCCCAACTCTTCTTAACTTTTTAAAATCAGCAATAGTGGATTATGTGCTGTTACCTGAGATAGCCTTAATTTGATTTGTTACCAGTGAAATTCCAAATGTTTTAGTACTAATCTGTATATTCGGTCCCACATCTGTAGATGTAAATGTAAATGTAGATACTGGATGGATGAATGAATCTGATTTTGAATTATATAATATTTATAATAAAGTCCAGGCCACATAATCAGAACTGTAACATATACTTTATATCCTTAAATATTTCTTACTTAATTTTTATTGATATTGTAACCTTGTTCTGTGTGATTCCTTCTCTAGTGTTCTTTCTGCCCAACACCTGATAACTATACTGGTAGTTAGTCTCTTAGAACCATCTTGTCCAAACTATTATCAAGTTTTTTTCTGACTTTCAAAAGGTATTTTCCCACCTTTATGTATTTATTCAGATGTTCTTTGATCAAATATTCCTTTCAATACATGATGCTATCATGTTATCTGTAAACAAGAGATTTTTCTGATTACTGCTGACAATTTCTGCAGACACCTAGTTATGGATTGTATTTAAACTAGTGTGAAGTCCAGGCATAGTTACCACTGTCTGTCTGCCTTTTTGCATACTTATGCTTCCACACATGCACACACATATTCACATACAAATATATTAAGACTATACAAGATTCTATTTGGATATTTGATTTGATCAAATCTGTAATTGAGTTAAAATGCTACTGAATCAATCTGGAATAATCACTGGAGTTTTATGCTTCTTTTTATGCTTTTCTTCAACATATAGATGCAGCTAAGTGGGGAAGGCTCCATAATAGGATGATAAGCTCTCTGATAATAAAATGGCTCACTAATGTTATCATCTCTTTCTCTTCAGTATATAATGAAACTCCTTTGTGCTGGAAAATATTTTAGTTTCATTTTTTTTCTATATTTATTTTTCTCTGTTTAGAACTTACTTCATACAGGAAGCAGTTTTAGTTGGAAAGAAATTGAGAGAAAGAGACACTGTTCAGTTGTTATTTTTTGCTCTGTCTTGTTCAGTTGTTTGTTCTTCTGTGTAATCTGTCTGCCTTTCCCCAAATCCATATATATTATTAATCCTTCTATTTGTCTGACCTACTCCCTTGTTAGTCTCTGTGTCTCTATGCAGTCTGCCTGAGCTCCTCATTCATTCCCTTTCATTCCCTTTATTTTTCCCAGTCCTCTCATTTTTTTTAACTGCTACTTGTCTGTTTTGTGTGACTGGATCTGAGACAATGTGTTTGAGGTTACACTATACATAGAATAGAATCCGTTTCTATGTATTACAGTGTATTGTGCACACAATTGTGATAACTCACACAAATGTTAACATTTATTTTTCTTAAAAAAAAACTTTTTACACAAGCCATCATCATTTTGGCATAAAAATAAAAAATAGTAAGATTTGCAGTTTAAAAAATTAGTCTACAACATAGTAGTGGGTTTGGGCTCCCATTGCAACCTGTATGCTGGGAGCCGGGCGTGCACTATGGGCACATGCGCTACACACACATGCGCACCCACCGCCTGCGATGCTCCAGCTGTTCGGCTGAGCCTCGGCAGGCACCGTACATTGCGCATGTGTGTGCAGATAGCCCATTTCCTTCAAATACAGGTAAGGAACGAGGGCGGACGGGCAGGCCCTCCAAAGCACCATTCTGGTACGGTGGCTGCTGCTTCCGGCAGGCACCGGTATGGGCATACCAGGGTGTACCGCCTGCAACCCACCACTGCTACAGAACCAAAACTACCACTCAATGAAATGTTAGTATTACACCTTTGGAAGCATTCTAGAGAAGGCTTCAAGGTGGATAGTTTTATTTTGCCAAAGCTATCAAATGCCAATAGCTTGTGACACAGATGGAACAAAGGTGGGTTCCTACTGGTTCAGACCAGTCTGGCCAAACCGGTAGTAACTTGGTGGTCTGGGTCGCTGGAACTGGCAGCGACCCATGCTGGCCATGTCACCAAACTGGTTCTCCTGCAGGGGCTGCTATGTTGTTTTTTTGGTTCTGCTCATGTGGAGAACAATTTTCAGTGAATTTTTTTTTTCATTTTTTAAGGTTGTGTGCACGTGCGCAAAATTTTTGAAGCACTGAACCAGAAGCAATGCCGGCAGCAACCCACCCCTGAGATGGAGATAGAGAACTTTCCATATGTGAGGAGGATACTAAGGGATGGGAAGAGTTTTATAGTAAAGAAAACAATCTCACTTCTTTTTTGGTTAGTTCTGCAGAAATGTTGCTCTTTCCATTTAGCAGTGGTACCAATGAGTAAAGAAAGAGGCAAGATACAACTCCTCATTCCAAAAACATCAAAGTAATATTTCATGGGATCATTTTGAGCTGCCAAAAGATTTTACCTGTTTTGCAATCTGCAACCAATATAAACAAATTAACTGGGGAGAATATTTGAAGCATCTGGCAACATCACTGGGCTATGATTGAATCAGAAAAAGCTATTTTTTCTGATTCAATCATAAATAGTTAGTAAGTTAGGAAGGACAACACATACAGACCATGATAAGGTTTCTCACAACCTCACCTTTCTCACAGATTTCTGGAGAAAAGAAGTAAAGGTGCTCAGAGGTATTATTTATTTATTTATTTATTTGTTTGTTTGTTTATTTATTTGTTTATTTATTTATTTGTTGATTGATTGATTGATTGATTGAATTTATAGGCCGCCCAATCCCGAAGGACTCTGGGCGGCTTACAAAAAAGCCGTATTGGTGGGAGAATGTTATAATTCACAAATATAGTGATCAATGGGCATTTTTATCTAAGGATATATCAACTGCATAGTAGAAGGGTGACTTTCCAGGCAGAATAAACTCATAAGGTATTTGAGTTAATCAAGATATCCGGGATCAATTAGTTAGGTTCAGTTCAGAGCCATTCACTACTTTGTGTACATATTCCAATAAGTCATCTTGAAGGACTGGAAGTAGGTCCAAGATAATTCTATGGAACTTTATCTATTTGTCTCAAAGGAGAATCTGGTGAGATTAATGTCAGATGCAAACAAGCGTATCAGGGGTGGGATTCACTTATCTTCCCTACCGCTTCGCAAATGTGAGCCCACATGTCAGGTCTGTGCATGCACAGTACCTTCTGCACATGCGCAGTGCTCAAGCATTACACTGGCCAGGTGGGTGGAGCATCCTGCAGTGCTGTTATCGGTTCGCCTGAACTGGAGAGAATCATCTGAATACCACCTCTGAACCAGATCCACCTGTGAACGTTCAAATTAGCTATTTTTATTGTATTCTATAATGCAAAAATCTCACCAGTCTGTTCACCCCCCTTTGTGAACAAATAGGTAAAGTTCCATGGAACCTGGCACAAGGGCACTGGTCTAGTTGTTGCGGCTTTGCAATGCTTAAGTCTAACTCCTTGCTTGATATTTTCCCCTTGCCTGGTCTGGTTGGCAGCTTTCCAACATCTTTTTAAATAGTTTTGGAAATTTTCACTTTTAAATTGGAATAAAGGAGTTCCTGAATCAGTTGAGCACAACTTGTTTATAAGTTCTCTGCTGAACAATTTTGAAAGCTGTGGTGCTGTTTGCTTTTTTCTTTATCATTGCTTTTTATGTCTGAAAATAAGCAAAAGAGTTCAAAACTTTTATTATGGTGAAACCTTTGAAGGCATTTAGCTGCAATTTGGTAAGGTTTAAGTCTTCTGAAAGATCTACTTTCCTTGCTTTCATTTACTCCCCCTCCTGTCCCACAAACACATACTCATACACATACCAAATGAAGCAGTCTGGAGTTATTTTGATGTCTATGGTCAAATATTTTCTGACTCAAATCTTGAATTTTGAACTGACTGACATATCTTTTTGCTTTTACCTTTTAAGCCATAACATTGAATAAAAATAAATAACATTGTATAAAATCATGCCATTTCCAATCTCAAATTTTCACTTGAAATCAGAGATATTTCTTGCAAACCTGATCACATTGCCAGGTATAATAATAAACCATTCCATTGTTTATATTTTTCTATAATCTTGATTGAATTGCTTTGCATTGAGATTTTGGCAATCACCACTAATGAAGCAGTTGTGATGTTCTAACAATGATTTATAAAGAGAATAAGTTATCTCAGACACATTATCAAAATCTTTCAAAAGCTTAGCAATATGATTGACTTCAATATACTTTAAAGTCTCAGGATAATTGCATGTTTAATTCCCTAGTTCCTTTCACGTAATACAGCACAAATGAACAGTAAATGAATCTATGTAACATTATTAGTTAATAATGCCAAACTGTTTGTTGATTTCTTAGGCAAATATTTCTTCTACATAATTTAGGTCTAGATTCCTAAAGGGATTTAATCAATGTCCATCATCTTTACAAGTAGCACTTGAAGCAGTTGTTGACTTTTTACTCAGTAGCATAGAGGTCACCCAGATACCCTAAAGAATAAGTCACCTGACATCTGTATTTCTTAAGGCAGATTTTGGCAGACTGACTATGTTAATGTTGATTGAATTCATTCTCTCTGTGTCTGTAGAACTTCCTTGCATTTTCATTATATTGAATTAGTGTACACTAATAATTATCTGATATTTAATTTGTCACAATTAGCTAATTGCATAAAACTATATTGTGCAAACTGCAGAGGAGAAAGTATAATTGGGGGATAGTATTAAAAGTAGTGTTCCCATCATCTTTGTTAACCTTCTTGGTAGTTTAATAATTATTCAGGAAAAGTTTCTTAATTAAAATATTGATCTACACAAAACCATTTATATTCAATAAGTATAGGTTGTGATATTATAGGTGATAGAAATGAAATGTCTTTTGTAAGATGGCTCATGATGGCACCTATAATTGTGCCTGTGTTGTTATCCTTACCCCCCCCCCCAAATTAGGTTCCCCCAATTATATGGTTCCAATCCTGATGGTGTTTTAGGGGATCTTAAAGACCTGGCATGTAATCCTGACTTTAGGCTAGGGTGGTTGAATCCCTTTGTAAGGTGTATGTTGATTATGATGAATTTGTATTGGGAATTCAATAAAATAAAATAAGACTACAATAATCTCTTATTGGCTAAACATATGTTTTTTCTGCCTTTGAGTCAGTGTTGTTTCCAGGTGACTGCCAAAACTAGTCCTTTGCCGTATTCTTGACAAGACTTTCAAAAGTGGCTGCTATTGCCTTCTTCCGAGATATGAGAAAGAATGACTGACTCAAAGTCACCCAAATAGTTTCATGTCTTGGTTAGGACTGAAATCCATGGCCTGCCAGTTTCTAGCCTGGTGTCTCTTTAAGTCACATATCTTTTATATTCTTTTAATTGGTTGTTTTTATTTTATGTATTCCTTGGTTAGTTACAACAGTGCTGCACAAAGAGACTTAAGGCCAGTCCTCAAAGTTGCAGCTGTTGCAATATGATTACACATTGGGCATTTGGTGACTGGTGCTTAATTATGACAGTTGCAGTATCCTGAGGTCACGTGATCACCATTTACAGCTTTCACTGTTGGGTTCTGATAAATAAAGTCAATGGGAAAACCAGCAGGGAGTTGAAGTTATGATCATATGCCGTCCCACTTAGTAGCCAAATGTGATTTGCTTAACAAATTCAACTGGAACTGTTGAACCCATAGCCTCCTAATTGTGAGGCAAGAGTTCCACCTATAGGCCACCACGCCATTCATACCTTTGTATTTATGTTTGTATATTTGAGTTGAGTTTGATATCATCTTTTTCTACTGCACCAGAGGGAATCAGAAGTCAACAACTTTTCTTTATTTTTCCTTTTTTTCTACACTTTTTCCTTCCTTTTTCCCTCTCCTGTTTTTCTTATTACTTGCTTTTGTATTTTTGTATTTTATATTATAAGCTAATAAAAATATAATTAGATCATTAGAACAATATATATGTGTATATTAATGAATAGTCAATTCAGTTAAAGAATTGAGGGGAATTTATTCACTGAATTAAAAGTTTTTCCATTTGCTTAGCATGTTGGCAAAGACTAATCATAGTGTAGAATATCTGTAGCTCAGAGTTTAAATCTTGGTTTTCATTTCTTGCAATTTTTTTTATTATAAAACGAGACAGGATCATGTTTATAAGAAGAAAACCAAGTTCAGTGAACACCAAGTACCCAACAAGAGCAAAGCATGCCAATCCAAGGAAACTATAAATAATGCAAATGAAAGAGCCATCAAAAATCCCTGCTCATCATACAATGTCTATGTTGGCCACAATATTTTCCATCACATATTCTCAGAGGATTACTGTGTTAGACTAAAAACTTACATGCATTTGTCTGGGACTATGAATTATTCAACTGAATTTCATATGGGGTAAATATGAATAGAATAACATACAAATGTCCAGAATATTGTGAGCATTTTTATTTAAGTCAAATGTAGAGAAATTGTCAATGTCAACTGAATGACTAATTCACATGCTGAATGTTCAATGTTGAATAACATCTGAACATGGGTGAGTGTGTTATCCATTCATTCATCCATTTTCTGCTCTGCAGGAACCTATTGAAAGAATTGTTGCTAATATGCTGGAGCCAGAAATATCGCCTTGTGACTAGATGAGCTTCTTTCATTTCCAGATCCTCTAGAGGAAAGGAGGAAAATAAAGTTTCTTTTTTAATAGCCTCTTGAGGAATTTATCAGTTAATCATAGAAGAAATTTAGTAATATTGCCAAGCAGTACAGCTATAAAAGTTAAGAACAATGTTCTGTGTTGACCTCCTGCTGATCTATCATAACCAAGTTTGTTTCACAGTCTACAGTGGGCAGAATACAAAACAAAGCAGAGAGAGAAGGGGAAAGAAAGAGAGAGAGAGAAAGGGAGGGGAAAAAAGAAGAGAGGGGTGGAGTGTGTGTGTGTGTGTGTGTGTGAGAGAGAGAGAGAGAGAGAGAGGTGGGGGAGAGAGAAGATAAGCCTTATTAAGTTGGGAAATTTTCAATATAATGGCATTTAAATATAAATGCAATTCTACATGTTATTTTCTCTATTCCCAATAGTCCTTTTGAACATGATTAGTCATGTATATAGCTTTTGTTCAAATAATATCCATAATCAAAGTTAATTAAGGTTATGCATTTTCTCTGCAAATTGTTTGCATTTAGGACTTGGCTTGATCAAAATGTTATTGTTCATTAGATAATTAAATTAATACTATTTTTGGGAGGTGTTTCTATTTTTTCTTAATGATTGAAATATAGTATTTTATTCAGTTTTGAACCGGCTGCTAATTTCCTATCAGACGCAATTTAAGGTGTTGAGTTTGACCTCTAGATATTTTGACGTAGGATCTGATTTTTTTGAAGGACTACTTTTTCCACTATTATTTAAATCAGCAAGAGAAACAGCCAAGAAGCCAAGTATCAAGTACACCAAAAGCCTCTTTCAGTGTAGCTTCTACGTTATGGAATACTCACCCAGGAAAATTTGTTTGGTCTCAGTGTTTAGGAACTTGTGAAAGATAGTTATTTTGCCAAACTTTTAACTGTTGAACTGATTTTGATGATATTGTAATGTTCATTGAAATAGTACATGTTATATTACTGTGTTTTATGGTTCATGTCTGTTGTTGTTGAATGAACATTTATGTATTCTAAAATGTGTTCATTATTTATTTATTTGTTAATCAAATTTATATAGCCACTGATCTTCAAAGGGGATATTTGTTGTTGTTGTTGTTGTTATTGAAATTGGCTACAGTTCTATCTCTGTTCATATAAAATGGATAAGAACTCCCATCAAGCTTCTTTATGTTAGACTTAACTTCTTTTTGTTGTTGTCAGTATGAATGTTTACTGAGGATTTGATGACATTTGAATATTCAGATTATTATATCTCAATAGCAATCCTGATGTACTCATACATGTTAATTTGACATTTTCTTTTCTTTATTATTTTAATTTACTGCAAGTTCCTAAGAAAAAACATAACTTGAAACAATACAGTTTATGTAATCATTTATTATACTGATTCTATCCTGTCTTTTAATAACTAAATGTATGAGATAGCTAATGAAATATTGAAGAGATCTATGTTATGTTATGATGTACTCCATAACATCAGCTTAACAAGACATAAAATGCTGCTGATCGGTGATAGATCAGCAGAAACTTACATACCTTAATATATTTTCAGGAATAATTTTTATGAGCATCAAAAGAGCAGGAAGGAAACAAGAAACTTCTCTGATGAAGTAAGTCCATAATCTTTGTGCCACTACTAAATTATCTTAAATCATTATCATCTCCTTCTCCTCCTCTTTTTTAACTGACATAAAAAAGAAAAATGTATAAAATAACAAAAAAGAAAAAAATACAAAGGAACAAAATATGCCTATGATTATATACATGAAGTCACCATTGATTTTTTGTGACAACATAGACAGATTTTCTCCAGCAAGATCCTTTGCCAGTGTGGTCCTTCAGATCACTGTAGTAATTGAATACATCCACCTTGCTCCTTTTCTTTCCACCTTTGCCAGCACTATAGACAACTCAAGAGAACTATGGTCTTCCCATAATATGTCCAAAATATAATAATTTCAGCCTAGTCATGTGTGACTCAGCTCAGAATTCTGGGTTGATTTGTTTGGATGATCCATTTTTGTTTTGCTTTGTTTCATTTGCTCTCCATGGTATTTCCAGGTGTTTTCTCCATCACCAAAATCCAATTACTCTTTCTATCTTGCTTCTTTTGCTTTCATAGTGCATGTCTCATTATGATCTTTACAGGAATAAACTATCACAGCATCTGAATATCTTTTCCAAAGTCCTCATTGCTAGTCTGTAACATGTTTCTTAATAATCATCTATATACTCGGCAACTCATTTATAAGCCACATGTAAGATCAGGTCTTTAGTCTATTGGGACTATAATTGTGGTTTTTCAAAGTTGAAGAACTACCTTTTGGCAATAATCAGGGCATGGAGAATACAATTCCATTCTCCAGCTGTTAATTTTTATGGGATAGGTACATAGTTCAAAAAGACTGTGTGCATCTGAAAATATTAATTTTCCCCCTTGATCAAATTAATATACATAATTAATTTTTCCCAAGAACATAACTTTAGGACAAAGTAAAAACATAAAGTATTGTTTTAGTTGCATTTCCAAAACAATGATTTATTCATTTCTTTTTCTATACAAACTCCATAGGGATCTAATAAGTTCAAAATATTGTTTGTGGTTGCATAAACTATAATCTGAGATCAAGTGAGAATGTTAGCATTAAGATTAAAATATTTCCCCATTGTTTAGATAAAATGGAAATATCTAGTTCTTTATTCCATTCAGCATTCAGCATTGCATATTAAAATGATTTATTGATAGCAGATATTTATTCAAACTGTGAGCTTTTTAGTCTCATAAAATGTAATAATCCTTTCTATTAACTTAGAAGATTTGAAATGATAGAAGTCCAAATGTCATTCTGTTCATATCAGAAGCACCAAGATGCTTCTGGGTTGTAAGGATTTTATTGGTGATATCACTGTTGCCCAGGGGATGCCTGTTTGGGAACATTAAGATGACCACCAAAGTAGTATCCATCTATCTACTCATAGTAACTCACTTTCAAACTGCTAGGTCAGCAGGATCTGGAATGAATGATGGGAGCTCATCCTGCCATATGGCAACAACAGAGTCTTGCACACAACTGCCAGTTGGCAGTCCAGTTTTCTAACTACACATACCACCATGCTCCTGAAGTCCAAACTAAGAAGTCAATAAATGTTGAAACTCTAAATACTACCAGTGACTGTCAACTGACAATTAGAATTTATCCCTTAATATAAAAAATGATAAAACCTCATCATTAACACCCCTAAATTGATCTAAAGTTAAAAATCCCAATATCCATTCTGATTTTCCATAAATCCATTTTTAATCATTTTTTAAAACTCTGGACTACTCCATAGTAGTACCCCATAACATTAATTTAGCATGGGGAAATGGATCAAAATTAATTGTTCCAGAATTAATATTCTTCTGTTTTCAAATTGTAATAGGTATACAAATTTGTTGTGGGGTTTTGTACCTAAAGCTCTTCAATTAACTAAAGATGCTATATGACTATTCCAAAAATGTCTAGAATTTGAATTGAATGAAAATATCCAGAATTTGGTACTGCTCAAAATGTATGCATAATATAACATTCAAATACTGAAACCTCCAAATCCAACTGACAATAATATCTTATCTCAACAATATTTTCAGAACCTAGGAAGACAGAACCACAAAAAATCTATAGAACCATGTACTGAATTTTTGAAAACATTTTCTGGATATGTTTATAGTAATTATATGAAAAATATAAGGTATCCTGGGAACTACTTTCATTTTAAGAGTGTTTATCCTATCCCAAAGGGTAAGAGTTAATGTCTATTATCTATCAATGTCCAGAGAAACCTTTTTAATATGCCTGTTCATATTCATTATAATTGTTTGACAACTATTGTTTGGGATAAGAATTCCTAAATAATTAATAAATCCAATACATATATTAAAAAGATAATCACAATACATGAATAAAGAAATTTTAACGTATGGGCATCAATTCCAACTTAGATCACTTAACAGAATATCCTGCATTTGAACAAAGACCTTAATCAGATGCATCAAAGCCAGAATCCAAGTATGGGGTTCAGAGATACATAATAAAATATTATCACTATATAATGAACCATGAAGAAGTCATTATCAATTATAAGGAAATATTTAGCAGATCTCAGAGGAATTCATTATTCCTCTTATTCATTATTCATTATTCAATGTTATATGGGAGAAAGATTATTTCTGTATCATTGACCAAAATATTTAGATATTTAGCAGTTAAAAACAAACTTTGATCTGGATCTGAGGCTCAATTAGAGGTCACTTTTCTAATCAAGAGTATTTGCCTATTATTTTAGATTATTATTTCCTTCTATGGGTTTTAAATTAAAAGGTAAATCAAGAATATATTACATTGGTAATCTGTACTTGAAATCAGTGAATTAAATAGAATAGATGTATATTGGCAAAATGATCCTTACCATCACTGCATTCACATTTTCACCCTCTAGCGAGTTGGGCATCTTCTCGAATGCAAGTTAGAACTCTGGCTGGTGGAGGACAGAAGATATACCCATTTTATACAAGCAGAACGTCTCTTGCATGGCATTGGATAAATTAGGTCTTTCAATTAATATTTGCTCAAAGCTGGTATTTGTAAAGCTAGATTGTTACCATTTTTTCCGAATCTTTTCATTTCAACCATTACACTTATTTCCTTTCAACCTATGGTTTGCCTGTTCCTTTTTCACAAGGGATAAATGTGGGGGAATAGTTAACTAGTGATCTGGTGCAATATTTTTGTAGGAAAAGAGCTTTTTCAGTATATGATAACAGGAAAGAGGAAAGAGCCTAGTAGCATCTTTTCTAACTAACAATAAGATCTGATGAAGTGAACTTTGGCTTTTGCCGCAAAGTTAGTAAAATTTGTTAGTTAGAAAAGGTGCTACAAGACTCTTTATTATTTGCAAAGGATTTCCTGTGGAAATCTCCAGAAATTGGAGTAGCTCCAGTGCCTCCTTATGGGTCATATCATCTGACATTCATGTGGAAAGTCTCTGCAATACCATATTATCCCTTTATTTTTTTGACCTGAGAATATACATTATACAGCAGTCATGAAATCCTCTTATCTTCCCTTCCGGTTTGGAACTGGGAGTGCTCACGTGCGGCCATTCTGTGCATGCGAAGAGTGTCCATGATGACATCTGGGTGAGTGCGCTGAGTCTCCTGCCGCCGCTACCAGTTTGTATGAACTGGAGTGAACCGGCAGAATACCACATCTGGTATGCAGGTTTCCAAGAGATTTATACTGTAAATGGCTTTCAATTGTTAAAATCCCTATCTGGAGATATTGCCACATGGAAGTTCTTTCTCTCCAGAGAAGGTTGTGCCATGTTGCATAATGTGGAGATGCACAGGAGAAGAAAATAATGCTATTCCTGAAGCACAAATATGGCAACATTCACGACAAAAATTCAAAGCTGCCACAGCCTCTCATAATACAAAGAACATTTACAACCATGTAAACACTTTATGAGTTAAGTAGGGTGAATTGAAAGTAATTTTTGTTCACGTAGACACATGAACAAAAAGAGTCAACAATACAAGTGAGTTGACAGCTTAATCATATGCATACTTACTAAGAAATAAGTCCCACCAAGTTTATTCTCATTCAAATAATATACACAAAGATTACAATTTGAGTCATGACCTCTTGCTAAAATACTAAAGGGATTCTCTGTATAAATAATTGCTACAACCTTCATAACCACCAGGGGACAATTTTCTTTTCATAAATTTCAGTGATCAACTTTTAAAGAGGAAAAAAAAATCTAAGCAGGTAAATTAGTATTACTTAGTGTACTGATATGAACTATGGCAAGCTCTGAGATTTTGTTTGATCCCATTGATAATTAAACAGGAAAGCATTTTAATTTCAAAGGACTGCTACCTTTGCAGAAGATGATCAATAGAACATGATCTAAACCATGCTATACACTTCCTTTAGCTTTTATAGAAGGATCGCTTGCAATTTATAACAGGAAATTCAATTGTATAAAAATCTAATTATTTCATATGTTGGACTCAGCATGACTTTCCCCTCCTTATTTGGCTGGGTGATGAGTATATATTCTCTAGAGAATTATATTTTTAACATAGCTTGCATTTCTGTTACAAGGAAGACACACACACACTCACTCACACACACACACACACACACAGAGTCAGAGACAGAAAGAGAGGGAGGAAGAGGATTTGGCATACATTTTCTCCATCTCTTTGCAGTAATTATAGCTAATGAAAGCAGGCTTTTTGTAAACGTGTGTGGTCCTCTGGAAAATAAAGATTTTTACACACACACACACATACACACACACACACGCACCCTTTATTCCCCAAAATAACAAATCAATATTTAGATGGCTAAAAAATCATTTTCCTCCTTTAGGAAAAGGAAATGACGAAACCTATGTTAATAATTGTAATATTACTTGAGAAAGAAACCTGATTTATTTTAGTATGAAAATCCATCTTCTGATGCTTTGTTCCATAATAACTAGGTCATCAGTTTAGATGCTGCTGTTTAAAATGCACTTAGCATCCCTATATATTCCCTCACCTAGTGCCCCGGTATTTTTAATGAGATTATATCAAGGAATGTGATGATGGAGACTGGGAACATCATTTTATCAAATAATTCCCAGAACTCATCCATTTCCAGCAGGCAATTAAGACTACTGTCTACAATAAATGATACTAAAAGGTTATAAAGCTTTTAAAAATATTGTATATATGTTTGTGATTTTTCTCTATTGCTTCCATACAATTATGTCTTGATGTGGTTCACAATGCTGTTATTGAAATGTGATAATAAAAAAATCAATACGAAACATTCACTGGAAATTTGGGGATGGGGGGGGAGGAAAGAAAATGTTTTAAAGCAAAATATAACTGTTTACGCAATCTGAACGAAGACAGAAGATGCCAAGAGTTATATGGAAGTTCTCTGTCTTTCGCTTCCTCTCACTCATTTTTGTTCTTTTATTCATTTTATATTGATATACGTACATCAGTATTTCAGTCAAGGAGGTTGTTGAAGTCATTTTTTAAAAAAAAAATGAAAACTTTTAACTATATTTTAAAAATGTTATTTTAGGGTCATTATATTCTGGATCCGCACTTACGATCCAGTATAAAGTATTGATAAAGTGTTTTTGTAATGTTACATTTCCGTCTTCTTCAAACCGCTCTCCAAATGTTAGGATTACAATGTCCTGGGTATTATGGAAATTATAATCTAGGAAGGATAAAACAACTGGGTGAAAGGTATTTTCATTTTGAAATGTGCTCATTTATACCTCGGTAGCAATATTTACAATTTCAGCTTACATATTATGACTTGCTAATGATGAAGAATCCTGGGTGAGTCCCCAAACTAGCATGCTCTGATCCAAAAGAGATTGGCTGACATAAAATCTATCCTTTTTAAAAATTATTCCTGATCCTTCCTTCCCTAACAGACACTTCTGAGTTTCAATTTCATCCCCTAAACTATAGTTGGTTTAACCTATTCCTCATCAGAACTACACCTCCCATTCAGAACATCCCGGTTGCTGAAAACAAATGCACTCACTTCAAGTTTGTTGTCTTGAAGAGTTAATTCTGGCAGAGAAAGACTGACCTTTTCCCCTACATACTCTGTCATTTTTTTTTATCAAGCCTCTCCAAAGGGACTCATCATATGCAGGGCTCTATGAACAGAAAAAGAAGAGCGTTGTCCTTATCACCTCCTTCCAGAAAGTGGCAGCGTAATAGGACTTTGTAAGGCGAAATGAAGCCCAGTCTGATGGCTGCTGATTAAAAATTGACTCTGCCACATCAAAGAAGAGTTGAAGGTGAAAATGATGATCACTTCCCTCTCCCAGGGACCCTGCACCATTTCTTTTATTCAACCTTGAAAGGTTCTTTCTGAATAAGATAATATCCCTCGAGTCCATTCTGGCTAAGGCAGCATGGAAAAATGTAGATCAGTATGCCTATTCTTTATGAAAAAAAAATGGTCTCTCTCTGTGTGGGGAGGGGGGGAGTGTTAATGACATAGCACTTTAAAGTAATGTCATGTATGTGGTAAATGCTGAGAAATTAATTATGAAATGCCTCTTAGACTAAAGATCTGAAATTAATTGCTACTATGAGTTCACTAAAAGGACTACAGGAAGCCTAAATTACCTGGCTCCTGGAGATTTCCCTACTTGAAACATACTAGAAGCTGTTATATATATATATTTGGAAAAAAAACATGTGTTATTATATTAATCTCTTTGGCACCAAAATTACTTTTTTTAGATAATAAAGACATATGCCCCTTGCTAAAGCATATGAATATCTTTTTAAAAGCATACACTGAGAAAGAAGTAGGAAAAGAAAAATAATCCTTTATTCCGCCACACATACAAGTGGATAAAGCATTCCTTAATATGGGCACGCAAGGAAGAAACACAGTGGGATACAGCTCAGTGCTCAGTTGTACAGCTTAATGTGTGTCTCCCAGATGGGAATATAAAAGGCAGGATGGGAGAAAAAGCATGCCTTATTTTATCATTTGGATTTTATGCCTGCAATTCACAGATAATGCCGTGGTTCTATGCATTACCTCCCCCTCTTCCACTTAGTCCAATGACGCATGATCAGAGTCCATTGCAGTAAAAAAGCTTCATTTGGCAGAAGGAGCTGCTTGTGTCGTGCTCTGTTTAGAGGTATTCTTCCTGGCTGTATTTGGAAAGTTAGGTGCTTAATCAAAACATAATATCAGAGAGAGGAGAGAGAGAGAGACAGAGTGAGACAGAGAGAGAGAGAGAGACAGACAGGCAGACAGACAGACAGAGAGAGAGACAGAGACACACAAAGATTATCCAGTAGTTAAAAAATAGTTTCATAAGGATACACAATTACCCCTATCTACCAGTTGCAGGAAGTGGAACTATGCAAGCAGTGAGAAAACAAAACAGGAAACATAATAACATATATATATATATATATATATATATATATATATATATATATATATATATATATATATATATATATATATATATATATATATATATATATATATATATATATATATATATATATATATATATATATATATATATATATATATATATATAGACACTTCTGAATGGGGATCAGTCCTGCAATCCAAAACTATGTGGGCTGCAGTATATATAAAGCAATAGCAATAGCAATAGCAGTAGACTTATATACCGCTTCATAGGCCTTTCAGGCCTCTCTAAGCGGTTTACAGAGAGTCAGCATATTGCCCCCAACAATCTGCGTCCTCATTTTACCCACCTCGGAAGGATGGAAGGCTGAGTCAACCCTGAGGGACTGGCTAAAACCTAAACAGGTATACGTGGAGGAAGAGGGAAGAACATTATAAATTGAAGTATCAATAAAACAAAAAAGAGTACTAATTGCAGTCATATATGCACCAAACATGAACCAGAAAGAATACTACAGTAAACTACATAAGCGGATTGCAGAACTGGAACTGGACAACATATGTCTATTAGGGGACTTCAATGTGGTGGTAGACCTAAAGATAGACTATAAAAAGGATAATTAAAAAAATTATGAAAGAACACTGCCAAATGCATTTTTTGAAATGGCCTGATAATTAAATCTAAAAGATGTCTGGAGAGAAATCAAGCCACACATTCTTTTCAAACCCCCATAATTCATGGTCCGGGATTGACATGGTGTGGATGGAGAAGGATGTAGAGGAGGTAGAATAACACCGAACATGTGGGCGGAACATAACACATTAACAATCAAATAGAAAGGAAAAGCAAAAAGGAAAAAGAGATGGACCATGAATCAGAAGATTGTGAAAGAAGACAACTATGTACAGTATGTGGAAAAAAAAAAGAATTAGCATTTTTCCTAAAGGAAAACTGGAATGAACAAACAACCATTCGAAACCTATGGGATATAACCAAAGTCTATACGAGGCATTACGATAGCATATACAATAAGAAAAAGGAAAGATAAAAAGAAATGATATAGAGAGCTCCAGGAGAAACTGGGGAAATTAGAATATAAAATCCAGAAAGTACCTCAAAACTAAGAAGCTAAAGAAGAAGAAAAAATTAAACATAGATTAAATTTAATTACACAAGAAGTGACCCAGAAAATTAGATCAAGTAGGCAAAATTATTTTGAAAATTCCAATAAACTGGGGATATGGCTAGCCTATAAACTAAAAAAAGAAAAAGAAAAGAAATTAATACAGCAACTAGAGGATGAAGAAGGTGTGATACACCACCAAAAGGAAGAAAAAAAAGTATAGCAGTTAGATACTTTCAAGCACTGTATAGCCGAGAGGAAATAGAAGAGAAGGACATTGAAAGATGCCTACAGAAGAGGAACCTTCCAACCTTAGCAAAGATACCAAAATCCTGGATGGATTCTAAACGGGGAAGCAACAGAATGTTTCTGCATAACCAAAGGAGTATGACAGGGATGCCCTCTACCCCTCCTGTTATTTATCCTCTGAATAGAGACATTGATGTTACAAATTAGATAGAACAAGGACTTAAAGGGATTGAAAATTGTAACACAGGAATACAAAGTAAAGACCTTTGCAGATGATCTAGCATTTATCATTGAGGAATCCCTAGAAACTGGACTAAAACTGTTACAAGACATAAACCAATTGGGTAAAGTGGCAGGGCTTAAAGTAAATAAAGAGAAAACTAAAATATTAACTAAGAATTTAACCAAAAGACAAAATGAAGAACTGGAGGAGAAACTGGGAATTTCGAGGGCCAAGAAAATTAAATATTTGGGAATATGGCTATCGGCAAAATGTATTACAATAAAAGAAGATAATTACAATAAATTGCTATGACAGATACAAAAAGATTTGGATAATTGGACTAAACTACAGATATCACTAATTGGCAGAATCTCAACAATTAAAATGAATGTACTACTCAAGCTACTTTATCTTTTTCAAACAATACCGATTAAATTAGAGAACATTTTTTTCAAACAACTTAATAAAATTTATCTGGTCAGGGAAAAAAACGTGTATTAAATACAAACTTCTACAAGATAGTATAAACAAAGGGGGCTTTGGCCTCCCAGATTGGGAGCTTTACTATCAGGCAGCAGTCCTAACATGGCTCAAGGACTGGATTCAACTAAAAAATAAAAGAATCCTTATGCTAGAAGACCACGATCTCCAACTAGGCTGGTATGGCTTCCTCTGAGAGAGAAAGAATAAATCTCATTCCTACTTCCAGAGATACATAGTACGGGATGCCCTGTTTAAGATCTGGGGAAAGAAAAACATTACGTGAAAATCCCAATCTGGTTATCAATGATGGAGGCAACGGCATATCCAAATACTATAGATCTCAGTAAAATGGTAAGATATGCTGAACTCTTAGATGAAAAAGGAGAACTAAAATCAGTACAAGATCTGAAAACACAAGGAATAAATTTGGAATGGTGGCCCTATTTACAAATTAAAAGAAGATTTAAAAAAGATCGGGAACAATACAGAATACACGAGAAACAAATGGAATTAGATAAAATATTATTAGGAACGGGAGGAAAAATGATTACTAGATTATATAATTTTTTCTTAAGATATAAAATGGAGGAAGAGACGGTACAGGAGACAATGATTAGCTGGGGAATAAATTTTGGCCATAATATAGAGTTAGAAAAATGGGATAAACTACGGGAAAGAAATTATAAATTTACAATGGCAGTAGCTTACAAAGAAAACCTCTATAAAATGTTTTATAGATGGCATTTGCCTCCAGCAAGATTGGCCAAAATGTATCCAAATTTATCCCCCAAATGTTGGAGATGCAGCCACAAGCCTGGAACATTCTACCATATGTGGTGGCCGTGTCCCATCACAAGGAAGTACTGGTGCAAAATTCGGAAATGGTTGGAAGAAATTACTAAGCGAAAAATAGAACTCAAACCAGAAGCATTTTTATTAGGACTACTAGACCAAGAAATGGATAAACAATCTCAATACATAATCATACACATACTCACTGCAGCCAGGATTGCTTTCGCACAAAACTGGAAAAAAATCAATACACCCGCAGATGAAACTATAATTAGAAAAATACTCGAATGCGCAGAAATGGAAAAAATGACAATAGAACTAAAAGAAAGAAAAGAATCGGACTTCTATAAAGTATGGAATAAAATGTATGTGGCTAGAAATCAGAAGCCAAAACAGAAAATAGATAATATAAATATATGGTGATACAAATAATTAATAATATTATAAGTGTTAATACTACTGTTGTTATATTATAGGACAAAGTTAAAGCAATAGGAAGGCAATGCAAAATGGAGAATTATAAAAGCTAAGCAGGAAAGCTGATACAGAAGGCTGTAAAATTACTATATATTGTTATGTATGCTTTGTGTTTTGTTCTTTTTTGTTGTGTTTTCTTTTACTGTTTTTAAAGATTAAAACATTAAATAAAAATATTTATAAAAAAATAAAATCAACATTTATTTTAACCTTGTCATACCACAGATAACCATGCCATCCAACTCTTAATTCATGACCCTCTAAATAAGTAGCTTTTTATTTTGGAGGTTAACCTACTCTTTTAGCAAACCAAACAGCAAGCATCAAAATACAATTTCAAATCAGGTGAACCCAAACTTCTTATTTCCTTAGCATCTTGCAAAAGTTTATAACTAATTCTTGGGGTTCCCCCCCCCCCTTGCCATATAAACTTGCAAATATCCATCTGCCATTGTTTAAATGGAGTATCAGTTGCAAGTATTGGTAACACCTGAAATAAAAAAAGTAAAATATTCATCTTAATAATAGAAACTCCACCGAATAATGATAAATGCAATATATTCCATCTTAGTAAATCCTTTTTGATATCATTCCAAAGAGGCACATAGTTATTTTGAAACAGTTTTTGCTTTCATATTTGTTAATAACGAAATGCTCCTATATATAGTACTTAGAACATTCAAACAAATTAATGACACAACTATTCAAGTTAGAACAATGGGTATGACTTCAAAAACAGTGACAAAACATTGATATTATTTTCTATCTGCTTAATAGGTAAGCCATGATGTTTCTGCACTTGATAATTTGTATCTCAAAAATACAGCCATCGATCATATTGTGCATTACAACTTGCTTTTTGAGCTCTTTCTTCCCGGAGGTTTTATTAAAGATGATTATATCAAATTTTGTGCAATATACCAAAAAGTAACAAGGTAGATTTAATGTTTAAGAGCTTGTTTATTTCAAATTAAATTTCCTGAACAGAGGTAATGATTTTTTTGGCTTAGTAAGTTCCCAGTGTCTTAATAAACTTTATCGTTAATGAATACAAGATCTTAATCTGAATATCTTACTTTGGCTAATTTAATCAACATTTTAAAATGTTCATATGGCCCTGATCACCTCAGGCTACATTATTAACATGGTACTCAGGGATTCACGTTGCACAGCTGGAATAAACGAATAGAACAACATAAATTGCGTAAGTGTTGCCCTCTAGAACAAGAATAGAAAAACAACAGATTTCTTTTGCCTTTTTAGAGCTAATTATGCACTTTTTATTTATTTAATCAACTACAGGCTGTTTCACTTGTAATTACAAATGTAGGCTATATCAGACAAAGACAACAT
Source organism: Thamnophis sirtalis (assembly GCF_051295495.1). Classification (NCBI taxonomy): domain Eukaryota; kingdom Metazoa; phylum Chordata; class Lepidosauria; order Squamata; family Natricidae; genus Thamnophis; species Thamnophis sirtalis. The sequence continues at coordinate 131,322,367 of NW_028261382.1, read as the reverse complement.
ATGAATCCAAGTTCTCATGTTTGGATTACATATCTTGTAGCTGAGGATTCTGGGAATTATCTGCCCAGTACTCCAGAAGATCTGATTTCATGGTAGTAGGTAGTGGTAGAAGATGGGGTCGGACAGTTGGTGGCTTGGCCTTTTGGCCAATTTGAGGCAACAAGCAGGAAAGCTATATTTTAAGGCCAAAAATAAGCTTAATGAGGCTCTCAAACCCAGAAGAAAACAAAAATCCCAAGCCTTCCCATTTGCATCATCAACCATACACTGGGGCCGAAACCCTTTTCAAATAATAAGAGGGCAACTTCCAGTATTCAAAGGTTTCCCACTTTTGCATACTTACATTCCTAGGACTTATGTAATTGTCATTAGTATTACTAAGGCAGTTATGTTTTAATAATTCCAATTAGTAACATGTCAGTATTTATTATGATATATATGCAAACTAATAATAATTCACAGTACCTTACTGTAGTTCTGTCTCCTTACCTTATAGTTCAATAATTTAGAAGGATTGTATTAGACCATCTGCTGGATTTCAGGTAGGCAAAGATGAAATAAAAGCAGTAATTTCTCACTTGTGGGTTATTTCCTTACCTGCTACTTTGCTTTTAACAGTATATTTGACTGTATCCCAAAGCGGCTGTAGCTAGGTGAAAGGAACCTAAATCAGGTATTTTTTATTTAAAAGATAGGTGAGTTGCCAAGGAATAGGCTAGAGTACAATGAAGGAATCTGGAGAAACATTACAAGAAAAAATCAGTTTATTTACACAAAAGGTAGATCATTCAAACTAAGCTCCTCCATTCCTAAAATCCTTACAGAACCTAAAGAAACAAATGAACAAAAATCTTTCATTCCTTCATAACTATCTAGCTTGTTGATATAATAAAATTCCATTGTGATGAAAAAATATTTTTAAATAACTTAAATAAAATAAAAATAAATAAAGGTTATTTTTAACCCTAACCATTTATCTTTCCCCCCCCTTCCTTAGCAGTACTATTTGGAAAGGGAAGAGATTCTCCCCTCCCAAATGTGTTAGCTAGGATTGGACACTGTAGCGGGTTGGATCATCTCTGGAATGACATAGATTAAGAACAGGTCATGCTCCCAAACCAGACTGGTGTTCTTTTCACTCCCTTTGTCTGCATCTTTCCTTTCAATCCTTTGTTAAGTCCTCAGCTCTCTTAATTGGCTGCTGCTGAGCTACTGGAAATCTCTGCCATTTCTCTTTCTTCTTGCAGAAAGTAGTGTCATTTCTCCACACCACTTTTCCCCAGCCTCTTGTCCTCCAGATGTGTTGGGACTACAACTCTCCAAATTCCTAGTCATTAGGGTCAACGTGGAACAAAGGCAGCTGAATGATATAGCAATCCTATTACTTCTCAGAAATTCCTTGCACTAATGAAATCTGATTCTTTTATCAGAAGATGCTTGGAATATGGCATCTTTTGTATTCAAAACATACATTTACTACTAAGCTATGTCCCTTATATATAATTGAAATGATCACACAGATGGGTGCGATCTCCTTTGTTATTCTATTTTGTTTCACAATTTGCCATTGTGGGAGTATCTTAAATGCACAATGAGTCACATAGTTTTTTTAAACTGAGATATGTGATACTAAATTTAATCAAGAAAATTTGCACTTTTAAAACTGGTATCCTAAGTGTCTACTTGAGGAGTAAGTTTCAGAATAAACACATACTCTGCAACTTTAAAATGAAAACTAAGTAAGCTTTCTTATTTAACTAAGAATGCATACTTTTTTTACAAGAGATGACACAGACATAACATCTTTATGAATCTTCATTGTATACTTCATATAAACTATGTAAAAATAATGATAAGGAAAGAAAGAAGTTATGTATTTTGGGGAGAAAACAGTATTGTTGGATTATTCATCTACAAATAAAAGGGAAAGGTTTTTTTAAAATGGTATGTCAACATGGAAGATGAAACTACCGTATATACTGGAGTATAGGCCGACCCGAATATAAGCCGAGGCACCTAATTTTACCACAAAAAACTGGAAAAGTTATTGACTCGAGTATAAGCCTAGGGTGGGAAATGCAGCAGCTACCGGTAAATTTCAAAAATAAAAATAGATACCAATAATGTTTTTGAATATTTATTTCAAAGAAAAACAGTAAACTAGCGGTGTATTCAATGAAATACTTCACTCACCTCATGATGCTGATGTCCCGCTGTGATGATGATGTCCTGTGCAGCCGCGGGAGCGATGTCCCGCCTCCTATGACACGGCACAGTGATTCCTATCATTGGACCACTGTACCAGAGGAGGTGGGACATCGCTATGTGGCTGCTTGCCATAACAAGGAGGAGGTGGGACATCGTTGCAGAGCGGCAGGAGGGGGAGGAAGGGGAATCGTAAGACAGCCCTGCATTACATTAGAACGTGAGGAGGGGGGATGGTGCGGTGCGCGCTGTGTGGCAAACTGACACGGAGGGAGGGGAAACTCACAGGGGCACTGGGCCATTCACGAGTGTCACCCAGCGGCATGGCCCCGCCCCTTTTTCTCCTCCATTTCGGGCAAATTTTTCACTGACTCGAGTATAAGCCGAGGCGGCTTTTTTCAGCCCAAAAAGTGGGCTGAAAAACTAGGCTTATACTCGAGTATATACAGTAGTTCTTAAAATGTTTCTCAGCTTCAGAAATAGGTTTCCTTCTTTGAACAATGATTATTTGAACTTTAAATATTAGAATGAGAATGTTTATTTTCAGTAGATGATTCACAGGGCAATAAAATTCTGAAATCATTTCAAGAACTTCATTCTCTTGAACTTATAGTTTCTTACATAATTCAGATTCGCCTCAGACGTACATAGTTATGGTTATACTCTAGATCAGCAGTTCTCAACCTGTGGGTTGCGACCGTTTCACAGGGGTCGCCTAAGACCATACACCTCCACATCCTGAAGCGCCAGGTGCATGAAGAATGCCAGGTGGTGAAGCAGCCTTCTCCTGGCTCTGGGCACAACCCAGACACCATCCCACCCTGTCTCTACGCCAGGGAAATGCCAAGGTGCCGCTTTAGCCCAGCCGCCTGAGGTGCCGCTTCAGCCCAACCACCTGCACAGGGGCTTGAAGGCAGGAGCAGGAGACCGGTGGGACAGTTGGGACACTCACTTCAGCTGGGATTCAAGCCGCCTTGGGCCTGGACACTGCCTTTGCTGCCCCTGCCGCCCCTGCCGCTGATCCTGTCCTGTGGGCTAAACTGAGCTCTGAGGCTTTTTGGATGGCAGGAGAGGTCCGAGGGGAGGACAGGCACCCGCCCACCCATTCCTTCTGTCCCAAGGAATTCCACTTGGTATGGAAGCCCAGTTCGATGTAGTTTACACCTCTGTTTAAAATCCAATTTAAAGGGCAACTTCTTAATCTGTGTTAAATTAATTACTCGCATGAATTAACCACTATGCACTCCCATGCCTGGTTGTAACAATTTGAAAGAAAGAAAGAAAGAAAGAAAGAAAGACAAAAGGAAGTGAGAGAGGAATGGAATGAAAAAAAGAAAGAAAGAAAAGGAAAGGAGGGAGGAATGGAAAGAAAAAAGAAAGAAAGAAAGAAAGAAAGAAAGAAAGACAAAAGGAAGTGAGAGAGGAATGGAATGAAAAAAAGAAAGAAAGAAAAGGAAAGGAGGGAGGGAGGAATGGAAAGAAAAAAGAAAGGAAGAAAGAAAGAAGAAAAGGGAGGGCAGAATGGAAAGAAAGAAAGAAAGAAAGAAGAAAAGGGAGGTAGGAATGGAAAGAAAGAAGGAAAGAAAGAAAAAAAACTGGGTTGGTGGGTGGAATGGAATGTAAAAAAAGTAAAATTAACAAAGTGAAACTCATGTAAACCACGAACTGCTGCTGGAGGCAGGCAGGGAGGTCATTTTATCCTGGAAAATCCCAACCTGACCAAGATTGGCAGATTAATCACTATGCTTTAATTATGTTCAATTTGTAATAATGAAAATACATCCTGCATATCAGATATTTACATTACGATTCATAACAGTAGCAAAATTACAGTTATGAAGTAGCAACAAAAATAATTTTATGGTTGGGGGTCACCACAACATGAGGAACTGTATTAAAGGGTCGCGGCATTGGGAAGGTTGAGAACCACTGCTCTAGATCAATCTACTTTTGCTGGACCTTATTGTCAGCAAGGTCTAACGCCAGGCCAACATATTCATTGAGTTGGCTCTAAATGTATTCATTTTATTTTCCAACTTGTCCCAACTGCTCACCCCAACCAACTTGTTCAACATTGAAATGTATGTAGTGCAAATGTATTTAATTACAATCTGACATGTGTATTCTGGGAAACAAAAAGCTGCAAACCAAGGGTGATGATTAACTGTACTACTAGATAATTGCTTAAACTATCACTTCTCTTACTCTGCATTATTTCTTTTGAACCAAGTGATTATTGGGCCTTTTGTCTAGTGATTATATAATGTAACTGTAGTCTTGGTTTAAATGTTAGAGTTTGTGTTTAATGTTTTCATATTTTCAGCAAAGGTACAATTTTAGTGTTTCTTTAAATCTTTATTTGAGTAATAAAGTTAGGAATAATTTCAAAAGTCTGCACTGGAATTGGAAGTAAAGAATACCATCCATTTCATTCTTTCCCACATTTGATTAATAATATTGAAAATATTTTATGCTTCTTCACACAGAAAAAAGCTTTTTTTTTAAAAAAAAAAAATAGGGTTTTTATTTGTATGCTGGTCAAATTTACTATGTATTCATACCCAATCCATTTTAACTTCTAGAGAAAATCAGCCAGGTTCAAGTATTTTTAATTTAATTTTATATTTACAGTTCTTTATTTTAAATTGTGTTTTAATTCTATATTTCTTCTCACTATATGTATAAATTAGAAAGTAGCTGGTTATCTAGCTGGTTAATACAAACAGTGGTATTATATAAACTCAATCAGATGCTGTACATGATATCCTAATAACTTTTGGATCTGCTGGGTTACAACTCCCATTATTCCTAACTAAACTGTAGGACATTTCTACACAAGAATTTTGCAGCAGTTTGAAAGAAGCTACTGAGTTCTGTATTTTCTGTTGTGCTGGAAAGTTCAACTGATTTAGTCCTGACTCAGCTGAGATGTAGTTGAAAGTGTTCGAAGATAGGAGCTTTTGGAAACACTATGGTTGTTTTCTCATGGGAGGAATGTCTTCTTTCATCTTTCACCCCAAATCTTCAACTTCAGGTTATCTAAAGGAAATGTTAGTTGGAGAGCTTTTTTATTTCATTCCAGACAAAATGAGCAAGAGTAAAATTGACAAGCATTGGTCAGTTTCTTCCTTCTCTTCAGTTCTGAATAACAGGTATCCAGAATGGAGACTTTATATTGTTCAACTCTGCTTCCACTTTTGCAATCACATCAATTGTCCTATTACGGAAATATATTCATTGGTAGAATGTTTCCCATGCACAATTAATGTTCAGAATACCATGGGAAACTTGCATAACTATTTTCTGTTGAAAACATTTAATCACCACCATACAGAGGAACAATACAATAACATTGCATTGCTAACTAGGGCATACAAAACCTTTGCCAGACCACTTCTTGAACACAGCTCGTCTGCCTGGAACCACACTGTATATCAGGCATTAACATGATTCAGCGGGTTCAGACATATTTCACGAAAAGAGTACTCCACTTCTCTACTCACAATAGAATTCCCTATGCCATCAGGTTTGAAATGTTGGGCTTGGACAATCTGGAACTGCGCCACTTGTGGTCTGAACTAAGCATAGTACACAAAATTGTCTGCTATAACATCTTGCCTGTCAACAACTTCTTCAGCTTCAACCTCAATAATACATGGGCAAACAATTAATACAAACTCAAGGGAAACCGCTTCAATACGACTTCAGCAACCAAGTGGTCAACGCCTGGAATGATCTACCCAACTCCATCATAACAGCCTCAAACCCTCACAGCTTCAATCTCAAATTGTCTACCGTGGACCTCACCCCATTCTTAAGAGGTCTGTAAAGTGGGAGTCCATAAGGGCACCAGCATGCCTACTGTCCCTATGTTACTGTCCCCATTTATCTGTATTTACTACCTTTGTTCATGTTTATGTTCATACCTATACTTGTTATCTTGTACATGTTTGACAAACAAATTAAATAAATAAATAAATAAATAAATAAAACATACATACATACATACATACATACATACATACATACATACATACATACAAGAAAGTTTGTAGAACCAGCAAATGCAGTTCTTATGACCTACTTTGATACAAAACATTGCCTAGGGTAGAGTGCATGGATAAAGCTAGTGATGACTTCAGATTGAAATGATAAAGTAGCTTGCAAATTCTTACTTACCTATATTTGTTTTTTCCTGCAGAATTTTGAATGCCACATCAGTAATAAGACTGTGCATAGAGTGATGCACTTACACAGAGCTGTTTCACAAAGAAATGTACTCTCTTCAATTTTAAAAGAGAAGCAAAGACATTGCATTTCTTCTCTTATTTCACATATTATTCAGGCTTCTACAAATGCCAGTAAAACTATAAAGAGTTTAAGAAGCTCCCCAAAGTCCCTTTCAGAGACAGTCATATGCCTTTTCACCTCAATGGCTCAGAGTGTGTCATCTTCATGATGCTAAGTGCCTTGTTAAGTCAAATAAAGCTACCTTTGTAAAGCTACCTTTGTCAAGGTTAATAAATAACCTATGATTTATTCCACAAATGATGCACAAGTCTTTTTTTTTGGGGGGGGGGGAGACATGATTTAGAGAATCTCGTTCCAATGGTGCTTATTTTCAAAGACAAGGGCTATTATCTTGTTGTCATTAAGAACAAACATGTGTTTGATGTTCATTTTGAGACAAACTCGCTAGTGAGTTCATAGGATGTGCACTAATGGCTTAGAAACTGGTATCATTTAATTAATACAAATCACATTATAGGAAGAGCCATTGATATATGGCTCCTCAAAATCTATACAGATAAGATTTTTTAAAATGACAAATGCATATAGAAGAGGTGCTGAAATTTTGCCAACTGTCATTACTGTAACCTTCATCTATATTCACGTAGTAAATGAATTAACAACATAATTAAGAAAGTTAAAAAGGAAGCAGGGCATATAAACCTACACATTTACATTCCACATATCTATTGTAGTTTTTTTTTAAAAAATATAAATGGGCAGTGAATACAACACAGAAATACTTTGCACTAATGAAATATTTTAACATATAATTCCCTGATGCAAGTCCACTGTAGGAAAATAATAATTTATTATTTGTTGTTTTAAAAGGTTTGTGCCATACCAAAGAAATATTGCTTTAAAGTTCATACTTTTCTTACTGCATAATGTGAAAGTACATTCTCTAAAATTTAAAATTAGGCACCATTAAAAGTGAACTTTCCATTTACAGGTTGCTTTATTTGCATTAGAACACTCTAACAATAAAACATAATTTATAAGTATACTAGGATTTTGATGCTTTAGTCTTCCATTTTCCTAAAAATATAAGTTACCAAAAAGTATTTTTCATTTCCAAATGGATAATTCTTAATTTGACCTTTCGTATTACTCCTTAAAAAATTCAGTCTGAGTATTTTATGTTAATAGCACTTTCAAACTCTTGCTTAAATGTCAGAAAACATTGGTCTTGATACAAATGAAAGTTACAGACAGGCAAGAGAAATTTCAAGGACTGTAGTCTAAATGCTATTTCCTTACACTATGCAAAAAATCTCTCCTGAGAAATTGAGGAGGAATTGAAAATCTGTTTTTACACATAATTATTTTCCCTTATTATATAAGGAGGATAATTAAAATAAAAACAAGCAAGCAAAACCAAATGCTTGAGTAAGTTCATGGAATCTTTGTTCATTTATGAAGAATGATGTATACATGATTTTAAATGTTTCATAGTAGGAAGCATTTCAACGGCAATGATGTTTGAGACATCACAACAGTAAGGGATATCTGAAAAGAGCCAGATTCAAATATTTAATTATTGTATAACAATTTCGGGTGACTGTAAATCTATGTCATGTTTCACAGAATCATAGACTGGGAGATCTGAGACCTATTTAGGGGATCATCTAATCCAGATCCCTACCTGGTGCAGGAATCACAGGGCAACAATTTTTGAATGGAGAAAAAGAACCCTTGGAGACATGTCAGAATGGAGAGCCTGGGTGCAGAGTGGGAGGCAGTTCGAAGGATCAGCCATGTAGTAATTTGCAACAGTTGCTGTTGTCTTCCTTGAAACAATGTCAATGGGGAAGCCAGCTGGAAGTCAGAAGTCATTTGCCCATCATTCTATTTCTCTGTTTAGATAAGGAAATATCTCTGAAACGATAACCCAATAGGTCAAGGGTTGTCTAATAGACAAACTAAAGAGAGGCAAGCATAGTGCCAACTCAGCTCCCAAAACAACTTATTGTTCTTTTTTCCTGTAAAGTACATGGTCTGGTTATTTTACCAGATAAAAGGAGATAGAACAAAGATATGAGATTTTATCTGATAGTAATGTACAATCTGAAAATGCCCAAGTATGTTACTACAGCTTTATTGATTTCATTTTTTTCTAAACTCCACAAGTTTTACACCAAATAGCTGCACCATAATTTTCTGATATAACTGAATGATAATGTATATGTGCGCATGTGGCAAAAAGATGCTAAATATTGAAATTACAGTTTGCTCAGCTAAAACCTGAATGGGTAAGTATTTATTTGAAATGTAAATGAAGAATTGCCACCCAGGAATGTGTGTTACATTTGACATTTGTCTCTAATCAGAAGTCCCTATGAATAATGTAGTTTGGTACCAATAGGCTCATTAAGCAACCTTCTCTGATTGTAATCTCTTCATTATGCTTTCCTTTCCTCTTTTTTATGGCCCTCCTAATCATTATCAATACAGCCAGATCCTCAATATTAATGTATATTTTATATTACTCATTCTGTTTGAAATGGGAATTAATAGTACTGATATCCAGGTGAACTTAAACATGAAATTTCCCTATCCTGTATTTTTATAAATTATTGTTAAAGCATTTATTTTAGTGGCAGCATCAGAAAATTCACTGGTTAGGTCAGAAATAAAACTGAATCTGATGGTTTAATCCAAGCTTCCACCTATGTATTTCATAGGAAGAGAAAAGCTACCAGTCATTGATTATTGGTAATGTGAGTTAAAAAATCATGGCAGCATTAACTAGTATTATTTGGGAAGATCACAGTGGAAGGGTAGAAGCTACATGAAAAAGGCAACCATACTATCTTGCAGCACCAACCATGATAGGTCAAACATGCTTCCTTTGACTTTCATAAGGATGAAAAGATGGCACACTATTTTGAAAGAAAGCAGATGTGATCAAATGAGCCTTATTTGATCTTGATTAAATATAAATGGAAAGTTATCATTAATTTGAGGCTTCTTTGGGGGGATGATTGCACATTATGCTCGTAAGGATAATCATCTTCCTGTGATAATGAGCACTAACAGGATTCATTTCACAAAATAACCCTTTTCTTTTTCTAGGCCTTTTAACAATCCTTCAAGAGTAAAATATAAATCCAATATCTCTGAAAAGCAAAATTATATTTCATCTCATTTTCCCCATAATTATCAGTTTTGGAGTGATAACATAGTATCTGCTGTCCAAAATGTGTAATGGATACAACTCATCAAGTCCTCCATTTTGTAGTACTTAGAGAATATGGTACTTATATTCAGTGGTGATCCCGGGACAAAGTATTATTGATAAAAAATACCTGATAATAAGTTCTCTTCTTCTTGCTAGTATTTCTATCAAATGATTGGAAAAACTGCATTTCTTGAATGCCTAACTACATGCATCTATTTCAATTCAAGGTGGGCTTGAAAGAACAAGTCAAACTTGGTCATATGAACCTTGGTTTATAAGTCCATGATACTGTATAAGATTGAAAAAAATCTTTATTGTATATTGCTAAGCAATAGGAAAACTTGAAATTGATTTTCCAATCTCCTAAAGTGTAACTAGAATGTTCTTATTTTTCTTCCTTAAATTGATAGTTTTATGAAAATTGACTATTTTTATAAAGTCAATATTTGATCAATACAGTGTGAATAAAGTTGTTAAATATTATCATAAACAGCTAGGTACTCTTTGAGGAAAGAGTAGCTGCATTTGAGGAAGAAGTGTGGATTCTCTTTGGCTTTTTCTAAAAGAGACAGAGAAGATATCAGAGAGAGGGGGGGAGAGAGAGAGAGAGAATGGAACAGCAAGAACACTATATTAAAACATTATCCTCCACCATATGAGCTGGCCAAAAATTATTTCAACATAAAATGTGCTCCCTTCATTTCCTGTCACTATTCTGCCGAGTAAGATAGTCAGCAAATGGTACTGTTTTCAAAGTTTTAATGCAGCTTAAGCAAAGTGCCAGCTTTACCAGGTGGACCAAACAGAAAACATGACCAGAGGATTTAATTCTATTTTATTATAAAGCTAAATATCACAATTTTTAACTCTGGCAGTACAAACCTCCCACTGTCTCATTTATAGCTTGAGAAAATAGGACAGTCCCTTCTCAGCTTCTTGTTCCACCCACTATCTAGCTGTCAGCTATGCTGCCACTCACCTGACTGTTTCCTGGGTAGCATCTCTTCACTCCACCTCCCAAGGTCCTTCCCATACACCTTTACAGAAAGTAATGAAAGGCTTCATTTTTCTCACTGAATATCACCTGGGGACAGTGGTGGGTTTCAAAAATTTTTGGAATCTCTTCTGTAGATGTGGCCTGCTTTCCAGGTCCACTGGTGGAACCTCTTCTAACCGGTTTGGAAGATTTGACGAACCGGTTCTACCGAATAGGTGCGAACTGGTAGGAACCCACCTCTGCCTGGGGAAAACATGAACCACTCACTGCTCTTTATACTCTTCTTAACATGAATTGGGGAAAGCTTGTAGGGTTCTATATGAATGCTTATAATGTCTGGTTTAATATTTACTGAGCTGAGTAAGAGACTCCAAGGCTATTCCTGAATTCAAATCTAATATGAAGCCTGCACCAAAGATTATCCAACCCACAGTTGATAGTTTCAAAGAAGGAACATAATGTGAAGCAGAATAGAATATTCAATAACAAACTTCATCCTTGTCTAGAGCTGGAACTACAGTGTTGACAGTAAGTGGTTACGGCCATCTGAAACTGCTAATAACCTTTGAAATAGACAAAATTGCATATTTTATGCCAATCCTTACAAAGATTAAAGTGCTTTATTTTAGATTGAAATAGTAGAAAAAATGGTAATGCTCTCATTGACAATAGAACCAGCAACACCCAACTGGCAGAACATGGCTCTATTTTCTATTAAAATCAACTTTCTGTGCAGAATGCTGGCCATCTCTGTGAAGAAAACACTAATTCTAAAATATAGGTCTAGCATCCTTTGAAAGAAGTGCTGAAAACATAGTTTAAAAACAGCACTAGGGTTATTTTAAAGGAGTGTTAAACCCATGTACCGTATGCAGTACATAAAGATACCACATAAAACCAGACAAATTCTTTGAAAACACCAGTCAGTGTATTTTCGTGCCACAATTAAGAAGAAAATGAAAAAGAGCTTAATCTGAGTTATGATGCTTTTCTCTGCTAACCTTCAATTTATATGTCCTGATATTGAAGAGACGGGGGGGAAACCAGGTATAAACAATCAAAAAATTGTAAAGATATCTCAAGAGTCTGTCAGAAACAATTTATTATATAGAAGCCAGATATTTTGGACAACTTCTTTATCAGCTTTATTGATAAACTGAGTTTATCTGTTAAAATGTTTTAACAGAAACCTGTATATTAGGATTTGGTTTACCATGCTCCATATAAAAATAAAGAGGCTCCATGACTATAGGTTTTTTCGAGATATGATTTTACATCACAGCAGTATTAGAAATTCTTGGATCTGTAGTCTGGATTTCCAGGAAGGAGTGTGTGAATTACAGAAGAATAAAAGAGGGGAAAAGTTTAGATAGTTGGATTAAATCAGTCAGCTACTTCCCAGAAATTCTCAGAGTATACTTTTTAAATGAAGTAAATAATTTGCTTTAGTTTGGTAAGGTCCTATCTATAGTAAATGAGACTACTTAGAAGTAATTCTTTGTGTTTTAGGAGCCTGATCCAAGATTGTACTGCCTCATTTCATGTAAAAGCATCTGAACCAGCATCTGATTTGACTCTGGTTACAGTTGTATTCCAAATATAATTCATGAGGATCCTCTCTTTAGTCCATATAAATAACATTCTTTTGCACATTCATGCAATCATGCAACTTAAATCTTTTATGTTACTCATTTTAACATCTACCAATCACCATGATTTTTTTCCCATTTAAATTATATAGATGCTTAAAAAATGTTTAATAGTTCTGGAGAAATATCTATTGCATCATACCAGTTTGCTAATTTTGCACTTGGAATTTATGTTCAGCTAAATACAGACTGTCCTTTATTTTTACACTAAACGTTCTACTATACTTGAATAGTTTTGTTTATGAATGTATATTATGTAAACCTCATGCCAAAGTTTTTTTCCCAGACATAAGCAATGTTTTGAGTTCAAAGGTGCTTTTTTCCAATTTCCAAATTTTTTCCAAAGTTCATGTCATTGATTAATCAGATTATCAAATAAAGGATTAGGATTTGTAAATCTCCTTCCATATTATGGGGAGGGTTGGCTTTTTCGCTTTTGTTCTTTATTTAATTGAAAAATGCAATCTAGCAATTAAGAGACATTGGATGGGTGCCCTAAAATAGGTGTTTATCAACATTCCTCCTTCAAATGGATAGCTGTTTAGTAATCAGGTCACTTTCAAATATTCTGGCTGCCAAATAGTCCTTCAAATTACAACTATATGTAGCTCCTGTCTTTCTCTCTTCTTTTCCACAGCAGTTCTCATCCATTTGAATTTCATAAATGAAATACACTACATTTGAAGTGTTGAAAAATGAATAGTTCAGAGGGGAAACTATATTTGTCTTTTGCATAAAGGACTCAGAGGTTGTTTTTTTTTGTAAGACTTTGAAACAAGGTTTCCCAATTAAACAAGTTTTATTTTCCTTTCTTCATTGAAGTGATTTATAATTCAGCTCTAATATAACTCATTCTCTGTCCTCAACACCCACCTTACTTTGTCCAGTATATTTTCCACAAAATCTCCTCTCTATTTGTGGTATTCATAGGTTTCTGAAACAGCTCTAATCACTCTGAATGACCAAAAGTGCCATCTCCTTCTTTGGAAGGCAGAAGGAAAAGGATGAACCAAGCATTAACTGCAGAGACAATTATTACAAGGGAAGAGCAAGGAAACGGGAAAGGCAAGTCTTGAGAAAGATAGAGGGACACAGAAGAGGAGAATTAGAACCAGAGCTTTAGAGAGAAAGAAGAGAATGCAAGAAAGTTAGGATCAGGGCACAAGACCAAAACAGGCTCCCAAAAAGGAGAAGGGGATGGCTAAATTGAAGTGACAAGAGGAAAACAAGCTGCAATAGAAGCTTCTGCAAGGGACAGCATGACTATCCACAGGAGGATAATGGGAGGAAGAGAGATGCAGCTTCAAATGGCCCAAGGAAGCTACATCATGCTTTAAGGAAGCAGCCCAGTGGTGGGATTCAATTGTTTTACTACAGGTTCTGTGAGCGTGGCTTTATGGGCATGGTATGGCTTTGTGGGTGTGGGGGAAGGTTCTGCAAAATCCCCATTCCCTCCCTACCCCATTAACCTGCTTTCTAGCTCCCTTCTCCTGTTCATGGCAACAAAAGAAGATCAGCGGAGTACCAATACTTAAGGTGACCAGACGTCCCGATTTCAGCGTGACAATCACGCTTTATAACAATTTTTCCCATTTCCCGCTGCGTTTTTAAAAAGTCCCAGTTTTCTGGCTTCATGTTGAAAGCCCAGAGGATTTGCTTAAGAAATCCTAACCGGGGCAAGACAAAAGACACCCTGTCTAATCCCTCTCTCTGTCTCAGTACTTTCATTGAAGATATTAAAACTTTAAAGCAAGAAAACGGACCTCCCCCCCCGTGCCGCTTTTACTCACTTTTATAAGAAAAAAATGATCTAGTACCATAGAGCTGCAGGAAATGGTTAGAGAGGTTACTTCCTGGATTTCCCGGAGGGGAGGGGCACGGAGGTTGGAGGACTGCTCCGAAAAATGGTGGCATTTTTCCCTGACTAATTTCACCATTTCAATTTGCTCAGTTCTTTGTATTAACATCTACATCATTCTGGGTTTACTTGGAGTGCAAGCCTGCTGGTAAGTGGGTTTTTTCTTTTATTTTTTAATGTATTTTAAAATAATATTTTATTTATTGTGCATAGGATTTATTAAAATAGTTTTATTTTGTGTGGATTTAAGTTAAGAACTCCCTGTTATTAAGCTTTCGTCAATTAATCTCTGAGTAGATTCCCACCAACTTCAAGATCCCAAGGGCACATCTTGGAAGCTACACCTTTGCTTAGTTTATAGATGATGCCTTTCCTTAAATATGAAAATAAATACATTTATTGTTCAAATGTGTACATCTCAATAGAAATGACTCTCAGGGGTGACAACAATCCACTAAAATAATAATATAAAACAGTAATTACAAAAACAGGAGCAACTGTTATGAAAATTATTATTAAAAAATAAAGAATAAAAATGGAGTTATTAAGTATATTAATTGCAGTAACCACAATACAATACCTCGGTCCTTCTTTTCATTAAACTATACATACCCAATTCCAAGGAATTAAAAGACACTTGCTCCTGGGGAGGAAATCTAGACAGCATCCTAAAAAGCAAGGTGACCAGATTTTCAGTAAAGAGGGATACCTTTGACTGGGGGTGGGGGCTTGATTAAAAATTTTATACGGAGCAACAAAAAATTTCGTACAACGCAAAAATAGTATTGTAATATTTTTTTTATTTCAACATAACTACAATTTACAAATATAAATTGTAACTGTTGCAAAACATCAAAATTTTGATCGCGTGACCATGAGGATATTGCAATGGTCGCTAAGTGTGAAAATGGTCGCTAAGTGTGAAAAATGGTCATCAGTCACTTTTTTCAATGCCATTGTAACTTTGGTCACTAAGCCCATTATACCACCTTTCTTGCCACAGTTCTTATGAAAATTTTTGTTGCTCCATATACAATTTTTAATCAAGCCCCCCCCCCCCCCCCCCGGTCAAAGGTGTCCCTCTTTACCAATCTGAAAATCTGGTCACCTTACCAATACTTGTTTTTCAAGAACCTGTCAGAACTGGCTGAATACCACCTCTGAAGCAGCAGGAGGAATAGAAAGGGGAAAGAAACATTTTAAAAGGTTGCTGAGAGGGAGATCAGTGTGGTAGAAGAGTAGTGGCCACGAGAATAAAGGAAGAAACAGCAGCATCAAAGAAAGAAAGGTGCATTTAAATTTTAAGTTCAACATAAGCCCAAGGATAAATGGAAAGAAGGCAACAACTTATATAGTTTATCTTCTCCATAAACTTTGGTCTTATTCTTCCATTTTAAAATGCACTTCCACAATCTTGTAACTGTGGACTATACATACAGTACGTAGTGTTGTGTGCAAGGGCCATTTCTCTAGTATACTGTTTTGCATACCATACATCAGTTTATGTCAGTTAACCACATCCCATGCTTTATATTATTTTGCAGATCTCACATCAGTTAAAACAGAAAGTTTCTGTTAGATTCATCACTATGCTATTACTTCAAAAAATACTCTATAGTGAATGGCTAAGAATAAACTTGAATTGGTATAATACTTTTAATTCACTAGGAAAAAACCCAGTAATCTCTGGGCAGGGGTTTTCCTCATATATAAAAGTATCATTACTATATGATGTAACTGAATTACCTTGCCAAAAGTTTAAGCATAACATTTTAAGCAATCTGCAACTAATTTGATACATGTAGTAGTTATCCCTACATGTGTAAAAATGTGATGATTTGAAACACAAAGTTTTAATGCAATGAACAATAGAAATAACTAGATGTATATCTCATTGGGTGTAATGAGGAGGAGGAGGAGCAGCAAGAGGAAGAGAGGGAGAAGGAGCTGGAAGAGGAAAAAAGAAGTAGAGGAAAAAGAGGAACAAACTGGGGCGGAAGAAGTGGAAGAGGAGGAAGATGAAGAAGAAGAAAAGGAGGGGAAGAGGTAGAAGAAAAAGAGGAAGTAGAAGAGGAGGAGGAGAAGGATGAGACAGCATTCCAAAAATAGTGAATATTTTGAACGCTTGCATTCACAGAATGCTTAACGATTCTTGGTACAATATTTATGTTGTTTTCTCAAGGGAAAAAATGGTTACTAAAATCCAGACATTCTGAGTTAGAGAAAGGAAAAACAAGGTGGTGTTATAACAGTTCTGAAATGGAACTGGTCTTGTCAGCTTATTCTGTGCTTTAACAGAGAGAGCTTTATTTGTGCAATATTTGTCCCAATGCTGCTGTATTGTATTACTTCAATATTTGGGTCCTCAGCATTTAAAGTAGTTTTGATCTTACATCAATAGTCCTCCAAAATATTAAAATGAAAGAGCTTTTCTTCTCTCTCTCTCTCCCAAACAACCTGTGCAAAACAAACTCTGTGTTCGTGTAAGGTCCTCACGGTTTAAGTGAAAAACTGAGCAAAAAAAAAAGGCACAGTTTTCAAGGCTGCTGAAAGCTCCAAGAGATTTGAAAGAGAGCTGTTTTAAAAGCACAGTAGACTTCTTTGAGCTTTCAGCACAAAATATTTCCCAGTATTAGATGAAAGGAAAATTAGAATTAATCAACTACAAACACATTTTTGTCATTCTGTTAAAACAACAACAACAAAAAACCAAGAACCCACCCATCCCAATATTAATATTAAATGAAAATCAGTGGGACAATTTCAAAAGCAGCCCTGAACAGTGCAGTTTAAATATTCTAATTTGTACTTTTGTGCATTACAGCTTCTCTCCCTCCCTCCCTCCCCCCTCTCTCTTAGCAGTATGTTAAAGACCACTTTAAATTCAATAAAACTTGATACACGATATCAATATTTTTCAAATCTCATCAACAGTGGTAGAAGGAAGCCAGTTCAGCATATTTGTTGATTGCTTGGTATTTGTAATCTCTTTTGAGCCAAATTTGTGGTTGGACGGGTTAGAATTAGATTAAAAACAAAGAAATGCTCATTTAAATTTTAAATTAATTATGTAGAGATTTGTGTCCAGCTTTGCCATCTGGGAAACATAATGCACTCCTAGTGCACACATCTTTGGAAAGGTAGGGTTTTTGGAGCATTTGCTCTAGTCTGTGAATTTTCTTGAAGAGGGAGATACAGTCAGATCCCAAGTATTTACCATTAGGTTTCCATAGAGCAATGTCAATGATATTAGGAATCCTGTTTTTATAAACTGCCAATCATCTCCGTGGTCTATGTTAGATGGAGACCCAAACTTTCTAGCCTTGTTTCTGAGTGATATACTTGCACATCTTTTTCTCCATTTTGTTATGTGTGCAGCAGGAGAAAGGAAATGAATATATTGAAGCCAGCAGTGTAAGGCTTACATATATTTTGCAGTCACTGTGACAATAGTGATAATAGGAACATTACAACATAGCTATATTAAAACAATGCAGAGACATAAATCAGAATACAATACTTTGTATACAAAGAAGTTTTAAAAAATCAAAATCATAGCTGCACTCTAGAGGGGGATATATATCGCAGCTGGATTCTCTTCTAAAATCTATCATCCTGAAATTCATAAATAATGACCATATTTATATGAGCTATCATTGTGTGAATCCTGTTAGCTTCCAACAAAACAAGTTAATTTTATAAGCAATGTTAATACTCGTATTTCTCTATGCTAGCATTGCGGTTCATTTGGTGCTGCTGGGCAATTTTGGTGCCCTCTGCTATAAATCTTTTTCCTGAATTATACTACTTTGGACTATTTTGATTTTTAAAAACAGAGTATCTGCTGAGAATGGAGTTGGATCATCAGCGATGCTGATGTTACAAATCAACCCTCTAACTAAAGATAATCTGGCAAACAGAGAAGCTTAACACGTCCCTTCTAAAAGACCATTTGCCTCTCCCAAACAGGAATCTTCCCTATACAGAGATATATAGACCCAGAAATTGTTCAGTTTTTTAGTCTGAATGCTCCCTTTTAATTCCATTAAAATTTATATATGGTTTTCTATGCCCTATCCATGCTTTTTACTTTTAACAAATTACTAGGTACACATCCATAATTATGATAATATCAGATGCTTATAGATGTGCCCCAATTCTTTTGTTATGTTGTATATGCAGGGTGTGCCAGTTGCAGTCTTTCTTGGATCAGGATTCCCTGTGCTTAGTCATTCAGTCCCTCATCATCTCATGGCTAGACTACTGTAATGTTGTCTACATGGGACTACCCTTGAAGAATATTCAGAAGCTACAGCTAATGCAGTGCAAACAATTTTGGGAGCCCCAAAAATGGCCCCTGGGATAGCACTGCTCCATGAGCTGCATTGATTACCAGTCTGCTTCCAGGTGCAATTCAAGGTGTTGGTGATTGCCTTTAAAGCCCTTCATTTAGAGCTGGGATTCTACCAGTTTGGACTGGTTTGGGCAGAGCAGATTGCCATGCGAATCAGCTGTGTTACTCCTCTGAAGAAATCTGTAAGTGAAGATTTTTTTCAAACTGTGCATGAATGCAAAATCATGCAATCACTGAACTGGTTGTTAAACCGGGAGGATCCCACCACTGCCTTCAAGGTATGGGTCCAGGTTACTCGAGGGACTGTCTCACCCCACTGTAATAACAGAGTAATTTAAACATAATGTTACATATTGTTCTACCACAGTTGTAAAGGCATACACAGATGGGGAGACCTTCAAGCATTCATGAATGTCCCAAAGATATAAGATGGGTAAAATATACAATCCTTTTTGGAATCCATTAATTGTGATAACCAATTTCTGATAAATTTAGTTAATATGTTCCGCCTCTTGAACTGTCCATTACAAATCAAGTTGGTATGTAAATAAAACAGTATAAATAGGTTTTCATAGAAGTACACAAAATGTTAATATTGGACACAGTGCTTATAGTGTTTACTCATGATTCCAGGTAAAATTGGCCTATGACCCCACACAATAAGATATTGGCATGATTATATCATAGGTTATGAAAGATGGGAGAAAATGCTTAAGAGCTTTTGTACTATATTATGCTTATTTATAGCCATGGAGAGAGAGAAAAAAAGCATAAATAGGGAAGTTGAATTTTAGTGTTAAATGCTTCAAACATTACCTGCACAGGAGGGAATTTATTCTCATCATTGATCATCAAATACTACTATCTATTTTCAATCCACAAAAGAGATTTTGGTTACAGTAGCTACTCAAATAAACTGATGGGAGCAGATACAAAATAGAATTCAATAGGAGACATAATCATGCAAATAGTCTTATTTACATCTGAATATTAAAAAAACATAGGAAATGCAAGGTAAGTTTTAAAATAACAGTTCAGAACAAACAGTGGCAGAAGTTGAATAATTTTCTATGGCTGTAACATGAAATTCACCTATTGGACAAACTGTATAAGCAAGAGCTTACAGAGGGCAATCTAAGTGGAAAACCACTTATAGTAAAGATTGTATTCAACCATATATGAAGATGGTGTGTTCACTAGATAAAGAGAAGAGAGGTACAGTTTGAAAAAATAGCAGCTAACATGACTGAAGCCACAACTGTAATTCCAGATTACCACCTAGCAAGGAAGATACCTTGATATAGATAATCATGGTTACACCACAGTCACCAATAGCAATAGAACATACCAAATCATCCTGTCTGCAGTGAGAAATACTGAGAAATCTCAGTCAGATAAAAATACTGCAAGGTGCATAAATTAGCAAAAATAATGTGGGCTTTGTATGGTATCTTAACAGGCAGGGAATGATGTATTGAGTTATCCTTGTTGGTTAGGTAAGCATGCCTGTGATCTTATTCTTCTAAACATTTCAGTAAACCAACAACAACAAATCTTCCTTCAATGTCTTTTGTATGATCAGTAGAAAAGACACAACATATTTAATCCAGCTGGATGCTCCCGCCATGCTTAGCAAACCTAGACAATATCATTGGTGGTTTATTTATTATGTTGTATGAACCAAGACCAAACCAATAACTGAAATTGAGAACAACAGCTGGAATGAAATAGTCTGTGAGAAACAAGCCAGAGATCTTGGTTTCTGCACCACAGTGTAAACCACAAGTGGAATCTTTGGGTATGAGTGAGTGCTCACCAGTTGGTAGATCCATCAATAACAGAATAATGCACGCTGCTGATTGCTCTTGCACAACACAGACACACTTGGTGTGGTTTCCTTATTCTGAAATAGTTGGAAAGGATCAAATGTATTGACTGCCATGTCTGTTCACTGCACAGTGTGGTAAATCGGAAGCTCTGGATTAAGCTGTCCATTTCCTCTGCTGTGCATTTATTTCTTTATTATTTACTATATTTACTTTGTTCTGGTAAAGATGCTTTCTTCCCTCCTCCTTCTTTCACTAACTTTGCTCTATATTGTAAGCAGAATATTTGATTTTCAGTAAGAATACTTATAAAAGAAATACAGTGAAGTCTCACTACAAATATTCACTACATTCTTTAAAGAGAGTCTCAGAGCTCTTGAACAAAATATAGGAGCAGTATAGTATTTCTATCATGCTTGGTAAGCTTTGAGCTGGTAGGCTTTTATTCTATGGAGAAAATACATATTGAAAGGTTAGGCTTTCCCACAAAATCTCTCTATCTTGGGATTTCACTATTTGTTCACTACTCAAAGCATTTTGATGCATGTCAATAAATTGTACCTGTATGTAATGTTCTAAGAGAATGCAGGAATTAAAAAAGAACTGCCACTAAAAAAATAATGCAGAAGGATAAAATATGTATGAAATTATGTAAATATCCTGGAAAATGTCTTCCAGCTAAACTTGTCTATCCGTTTTCTGAAGGCATGCCAAACTCAAAATAAAAGCCACATTGAAACGAATGTTTAGACATCTGGATACCTTTCCTTTAAGTTCCAGGAAAATATTCTGTATCTAGTTTGAACTGTAGCTACCTAAGTTGCTATTTCCACTACAGTCAAAATAGTTATTCTTTGCAATTTCCTGTTTGTCATATTACTTCTGTTCAGCGAATTGATCAAAGAAACTCTTTATATTTTTTATAACTGTTTTTCCTGCTTAATTTTCTTGTTAGCGTTTTAACAGTGTCAGCATTGCAGGACAAGTGATCCCCTTCTTTTCATTTGACCTCTTCTGGCTTTCAATCTTCAGACTTTTTGGACTTCATTCTGCTGCCATTACTGCACAATTTATTGGAAATGAATTGGACCCTGCAAAAAATATTAACAAAGTTCAGCGGTTCACTAAAATTAATGCTGAAAATGGTTTCTCCAGTCATGTTTGTCTTACCGAAAATTCCTTGAATAATGAATACATCTCCAGGAATTTCAAGCAACATGAAAAGTTTTACTTGATGGTGAGGCAGTGTTGCCATAGACAACTGTACTTGCTCTGCAAAATGATTCGTCTATGATAATGGTTGTATGAATCCTTTTTATTCCATTAGAAACATTTTGATTGGACTTTAGAACTAACGAACATTTATATAATTACACTGGAACTAAATTACATCAAGAAAACAATGTGTACAATAAAACATACACATTGCAAAAAGGAGAGTTTCACCCATCAATTTAGTTCAGATGATAATAACCTTAAAATTATAATCCAACTTTCTCCAAATTGCTCAAGCTATTGTTTGTTTTATGGGAAGCCTGAAGTTTGAAAAATATTCAAGCACCACCAATTTCTGTTTTAATACTGGTTTTATTTTTTTAATTTTTTTTGCAAGTTTTAGCAATAGCTGTAGATTTTTTTTCTTTGTACAGTTGTCTGTCTAGATCTAAGGTTAACTTTGGAAATGAAATGCTTCCCATGCCTGATGAATTCCCACAAGAACTAGACAAGGTATCTTCATTCTTCTGTGTTCTTCTGGTTTTTGATAGCATCTTCTTGGGGTGTGTGTCAAGTATGAGGTAGAACATTATATGTATGTATCTCTTTAATATGTGTCATAACTACTTATTGGTCTGTTTAATGGGATTACAATATGTCCCATAGAATAAGTAGGTCCATGATGGACTGAAATTACAGAACAAGTCACTTGAATATTAGACTGAATGCTCAAATTTTGATAGTATTTTGGAAGGAATATACATCCTTCCATTACTACCGTCCAGTCTAGTGGTGAAATTCAATTTTTTTTACTATCGGTTCTGTGGACGTGACTTGGAGGGCATGGATTGGTGGGCGCTGCAGGGGAAGGATTCTGCAAAATCTCCATTCCCATCCCATTGCGGGGGAAATATTCCACAAAATCTCCATTCCTATCCCATTGCAGGGGAAGAATTCTGCAAAATCTCCATTCCCACCCCACTCTGGGGCCAGCCAGAGATGGCATTTGCCGGTTCTTAGTGATCCAGACCCCATCAGAACCTGCTGGATTTCAGTCCTGATCCAGTCAGAGCTGAAGAAACTTCTTCGATGAGAAGCGAAACATCTTTAATAAAAAAACCAGAAAGTCCAGTTGCCTCTTGAAAAAAAACACCTTTGGGATGATTAGGTCACATATTTTCAAAAAGAGCTGTCGATTTAATGGTCTCTTGCATTTGTGCACATACATACATACATACATACATACACACACACACACACACACACACACACACACACACACACACACACATATATATATATATATATATATATATATATATATATATATATATATATAATCACAAACTAATCTCTTTAAATCAATTAGAAATTTGATTTCATCATTGGAATCATATAAAATTAGTAGTTCAAATCACATCAACTCCTTGAATGAACTTATCAAAACAATTAAAAATGACTCTTAGATGTATTGAATATCCCCAATAAAACAAAATCATACAGATATACTGTACACTAGAATATAATGGGTTTTGAGCTGACAGAATTAACCAAAGAGCTTGGTTTGGTGAAAAACTCAGTAGAAATGTTCAGTTTGTTACTGACATGAAAAAAAAACCTGCCAGCAATATTGTCGGTATCATAACATTGCATAAAAAATGTATAGCACGACCTCAGATGAAATACCATATAGAATTCTAATAACTAAATCTCAAAACAGGATATTGTAGAACTGGAAAATGTGCAATAAATTCAAATGATCAAAGGGTAGGAATGATAGTAGGATTGGGATGAGTTGGGCTAGGCTGAAGGACCAGCCTAGTGGGCAGAAAACTCTCTTTGCTACCTCCAGAGATTGGCCAGGTTTTTTTTTGCTCAACTATTGCAACTGTTTTTAAAAAGGAATGGCTACAGTATTTGGAGCTACCCAAAAGCCTAGCTATTCCCACATGAGGTAGCTTGGGTGATAGATAAGATATTTATTTCTGCCGAGGTCCTTATAATTTTATGTAGTGATTAGTTCATTGCTGTTTAGCTTTTTTTTAAAAAGAGCATTCTAAATATTGTCAATTTCTCAGTTTTTGCTTTATTAGCTTGCCTGTTTAAATTATATACAAATAATTCTCTACTTATAACTGGTCTCTTAGTGACTATTTAAAGTTATGGTGCACCCTCCCCTCCCAAGTACTTATGACTTCATTCCAAATTTTTGATGGCCATTTCTTTAGCAGTCATGTGTGCACATTTTGTGTGCTCAGCAACCAGCTTGCATTTATAGCTAATCGCCACATCCCATGATCCCATGATCACGATTTATGTTTTGATATCAAAATGGCTTTACTTCTGTATTTTAGCAAAAACATGCCATAACAAACAATGGATTCATTTAATTACCATTGCATTCACTTAACAAACAGATTAGCTTAACATTAATCATAAAATTAGGCCAGTCACATGGATGATCCATTTTATAACCGTCACAAGTTATGATGGTAATGGGCCCGTTCCATTGCAATTGCAAGTCAATGACTACCTGTATTATCTGCCATGCTCTCCTGAGAGACAAAGAATATGTAGAACCTTACTAAGAATTGCATCTATTTATTTTTTCCACGATTGAGTCACTGAGTGGATACTTTTCATTCCTAGAATTCCAGTTTGCTAATATTTTTATTATCCATATCCAATGAATGAGTCTTAACACATGCACTCATTCACACACATATACATACACATACACACACACACACACACACACACACACACACAAATATGTAATGGGAATTAGAATGCCAGTTTGGTGTAGTGATTAAGACATCAGGCTAGAAATTGGAAATCTGTAGTTTGAATCCCAAAGCCTAAAGTCAACTTGCTGACCTTCAGCCAGTCACATTCTCTTAGCCTTAAACATTGCAAACATTGGCAGTCTCCAAGAATCAGGCATTATGGAACAGAATAAAAAACAAAAACTGGAAATACTTGGGTTTGCTACAAACTAGAAAACTCTGAATTCTAGTCTTTCCTTAGCCCTGAAAATCAGCTGAGTATCTTTGGCTACTTACACTATTTAACTAAATTTATTATAGAAAAATAGTAGATGGGAATATCTGATGTCTATGGTGCCTCCAGCTGATGACAAATAAAGGTGTTTTTTTAAACAAAAAAACTTATAATAATCCTCTAATGTGTCTTATTGAGAAACTATTGCTAGGCCAGACATAATCTTTGAAAATGACTCAAAGCTAAGCTCTTGTATACCATCCATATATAAATAAGAGAAATCCAAGTGCACTGTTAATTACAATGTTTAAGTCAGTGGGATGTAGCAATATTGAGTTGGGCTTAGATCATGTTGCTTTCTTCTACCTGAGATTTTTCCATTAATGAAAAAGACTGAAAGGGAAATAAGCAGTATCTATGATGTAATTTTTCTCCTTCTGCATTTGTAGGTGTCGCAACATGTTTCTCCTGCTTTTTGTTGATTTATGATTTCTTGCTCATTGCCCAAAGAATTTAACCAGGATGCACAGATAGTAATAGCAGGATAAGTGACTGGGGACAAAGTGACTGGACAAAGTGATACAGTAATTCTAATCACAGATTTTGGCCTTAAAAGCCACTGGCAATCCCTCTGCATCATTTCCCCGATACAAATTGCACACCCCTAAGCTATCTACAACTACAAAGAGAAAGAGATACATAAAGGGTATCACATTTTCCCCCCACTGGGAAAACAGCACTGTAATTTGGGCTGCTTTAAACAGGTGGAATCATCTTCCGGTATTTCTAGATGAGTTGGATTATCTAGGTCCATTTCAATATGGCTTCAGGCAAAATCAAAACAGAGAAGCTTTAGACAATATTGCTGTTGGTTTTACTTGATATTTCATTTTCTTCTAGTAAGGCATCTCAGTGCTGCCTTCCTCTGAACTGAATGGGCTGAGACGTGATTTGAAGACACAGTTTTGATTAAGACTCTAAAATATAAATAAAAGCCTGAAAAATAAGGATATCACTGTGTTTAAACAAAAGCCATGTGAATGTATTCTATGTGCATTATACTATAAGTACTCTATCATAAATTTGTCCATTTAAGTTCTAGTTTATTCTGAAATATAAACACATATTAAAATTGCATTTTACTATTTTATGTAATATACAGTGATAATGTTTTTTATTGATTTATTGATTTTTTAAAAATTTACATGCTATCCTATGCCTAGACTTTTTTCCACATTCAGACATGAAACTGATACATCAAGCCTAAAACACATACAAATATGGACTACTTGAGGACTTGAAACTTACCTTTCTGCCAGATCTGATGGGACAAGTAGATTTAATTGGAGTGAGCGAGCAGAAGTTTAAGAAGACCTGGATTCTGTACCAGGTTTCTCTGTGGCAGTGCCCCCCTATTCAAGACTGATGGTGGAAGATTCCCAGCACCACACCTGGAGAAGCCTAATCTAATAAGTCCAAATTCCCAGCAATGGTGTGTGTGTGTGTGTGTGTGTGTGTGTGTGTGTATGAGAGAGAGAGAGAGAGAGAGAGAGAGAGAGAGAGAGAGAGAGAGAGAGAGAGAGAGAGAGAGAGAGAGAGAGAGAGAGAGAGAGAGAGAGAGAGAGAGAGAGAGAGAGAGAGAGAGAGAGAGAGAGACACCAGAGGCTTACCAGAGAGTGATCTGTCAATGACAGGGGAGAAAGCAATATCCCCAAATCCAGAACACTTTGCTGCTACTCCAACAGAAAATCCAGGTCAATCATTGCTATGCATTGGGTGCATAACACCTTAATAATTTTGGATAGGCCCATGGCTTTCATGTGGTCATGATTTCCTGAGCTGCCTCAGACCTGATCCAGAGCAGGCAAATTGAAAACCAACAAGACCATAAGCCTAGAGCAGTCTATTCCATATGGCTATGAAATCAAGGAGCTCAAGCAGAGAGGTTGCTATGAAGCAAGGAACTAATACAGTGGCAATAGTCCCAACTAATCCCTGGAGTCCAACTTATTAAATTGGCAGTGCCCTTAGATGCCTCCCAAGTACTGTATCTTGGATGGCCACTGCCACCCCACCAGTCCTACATTAAGCCTTGACTGATGCCACTCCTAAACTGAAAACATCACAGAAAGGGAAACACACCCAGGCCTAGCCAGGTTTCAGTAATACATGCCAGTTCAGCCCTCTTATCCACAATCAAGTCATAGATGAGAAAGCTTTATTGCAGACTGATCAGGAATTCAGCAGCAGCAAGTGCTGACAACTCAGGGCCTTGAATCTCTGCCATTTGGGGCCAAGAGTGAGATGAGGTGGGAGGGTTCTGGAATGATGTACTGTGGTCCCTGAGAGCTTCCACACATCCAATCATATCTTCCCCTACCCATCACTACCAATGTGCTCTCGGCCACCCTCATCCCCCAAGAGACTTCTTCTCTCACCTGCTCATTTCCCCCTTGCTTTACTAATATCGCTAAAATCAACCACACTCTCTCCTAGAACCAGAACACTTCTACAAAGCATTCAGAGCCACTAACAAGCTAGCTTCCCCTTCACTAAATCCCTAAACATGCAATGCTTTTATCCAGCTCCTTTCACTGGACTTTTAGGCCTCCAAATAGCCTGCCACTCACAATCTTGTTGACACAAAGCCTCCTCCCTTGTCTTTCATTCAGGAAGATGGTAGGCAGATTCAAACTGCACAGTTCATGATCCTGCTCTTTGATAACACATTTCAAATCTCAGACAAAGATATTTAAATCAACATATGTTAAGATGACCATTTTGAAATCCTTTCCAGTTCTCAGCCAGGAAAAAGACAAGAAGGTCATCCAGCCCTATGGACGTTGGGGAAGAAACAGCAGTTGTAGGTCCTAGGTCAATGCCACAGCCCCAAGCCAGTCCTATCTCTGCTACAGCTATTCCACCACACTCAAACTAACCAAAGGTAAAGGTGAAGGTGAAGGTTCCCCTCGCACATATGTGCTTGTTGTTTCTGGATCTAGTAGAGTGCTCATCTCTGTTTAAAGCTGAAGAGCCAGTGCTGTCTGAAGACATCTCCGTGGTCATGTGGCCAGCATGATTAAATGGCGAAGGCACACAGAATGCTGTTACCTTCCTACCAAAGGTGGGCCCTATTTTTCTACTTGCATTTTTTACATGCATTCGAACTGCTAGGTTGGCAGAATCTGGGACAAGTAACGTGAGTTCACTCCATTACGCAGCACTAGGGGTTTGAACCACCAAACTGCCAACCTTTCGATCACGAGCTCAGCATCTGAACCACTGAGTCACCCGATCCCTAACCAAAAGACAGTCACTATTTGCTTTCATAACATGCCTCCATTTGTCTTTCAAATCATATCTGCTTTTTACATCATTGTCTCCTTTCAACTGTCACATTATAGAATGCTGTAAGATACACCAAAAGCCCTCAGTAGGAAGCAGTGATCAGTGGACCAAGCCATCCAGCAATCCAGCCACAGCTGCCACTAGACCTGTGAGAGAACGGTTCCTTACGAAGAAGTGCCAAGTAGAACACATTAAACTAATCCAAATGCAAGGTGATCAGGACATAAATAACAATTATTGCTTGAGCACCGTGCTCCAAAATAGTGCAATTTGGGTGAAAAGCTGCATCTGAGAAAAAGGTTTCTTTACTATGGCCTTCACCTGCTGTCTTTGTAAGAACCATAAATTGAAGTCAAATCCCCAACTATTGATCTTCTTCCAAGGAAGTTTAACTGCATATTTACCATTTTTATTTTTTATTATTTCTCAGAACACCTATTATAGTCTTCAGAATAAAGATAATTGCAGAGGCTATTTATCTGATATGTAGTATGACAATTTCACATTAATTTATTTATTGAAATAAACTAAAACATAGCAAGCCTGATGGACACATTCGTCTTGGAGTTAGGGGCATTTATACGGTACCCTGTGAGTCCTTCAGGATAGATCAGAACAAGAAAATGACATAGTAGTGATGCCATAGATGTTCCTTTTTTGTGCTAAAGTAGAATAATAAAATCTTGAAACATGCCCAAGTTCTGTCTTAATGATCATATGTTGAACAAAATCAAGGCCAGGTTATCTTGAATTTCTTTCTCACCCTTCCTTCCATATTACTATTGAATAACCACTTTTAGAAGTTGGCTTTTATCAGCTCACTCTTTCCTCTCTCCCTCCTCTCATATTTATTTTGAGGTCAGTAATAATTTTTTTACACCTACAAATGTAAAATTCATTGGCACATCTTCCCACTTTTTAAACTTAGTATGCTTTCCTAGCATATTTAGCTTTCCAAATACATATTTCGAGAAAATAATTCTGTAATTTTTAGGTGTTGAATAGAAGTACAAATTTCACACACCCCCAACATTGTTTTATGGAAACTTTATCTACTACACATTCTTAAAGTTTAAGAATGTTTTGAATAGTGCCCTAATTCAAGAGGTCTGATCTACAATTGCTGCAGAAGGAGTGGATAGGAATGCTTAGTCAATATCATGGAATAAAAGAGTGTTCACCATTCCTTTGCTTATAAGCTGGAGCTTGATATTTCAAATAATAATAGAAGTACCTATGAGTGAAGGCTGTCTTTCACATTATTCAGTATTTATCAGTTAAAGTAGGAAATCCAACATATAAAAGTTACAGTCAGGAGAAAATTGGGGGCTGAGAAATTTTTTTGTACAAGGTGATTTTGACACAGATCCATTCCTTATCCTGAAATAGTATAGGCACTTGCTTAATTATCCTTCCCACCCTGGCTTCCCATCTATGTTCCAGATAGCTTTGATGTTGATATGTAGATTAAGAAAGACTCACACATGTACATCTCAAGATATTTGGAAATTTTTTGACATGATCATCTTTATGCAGGGATCCTGGTCATCCAAGGAATTTGGATAATAATTAGCCAAATGTCCCAAAGACTGTTCAGTTCAGTTCTGAACTGTCTTGGATGAGAAGCGAAATATCTTCTAAGAAAAACAAAATCCAGTTGCCTTTTGAAAAAGCACCTTTGGGATAACCGTGACCTGGATGACTGAGAATTTCCATAGACAAATTAGCCAAATGTACAAAAGATTGCCACTCAATGTCTGAACAGAATCAAATGCATAACAGGTTATAGGTTGCCCTCTTCTTATAACCACTCACTTAGAGACATTTGAAGTTACAATGGCACTGGGAAAAAGTGACTTACAACAGGTTCTCACACTTATGACTGTCACAGCATTCCCACCATCACGTGATCAGAATTTGGGTGCTTGGCAACTGGTGAGTTTTTATGACAATTACAGCATTCCTGGGTCATGTGATGGCCATTTGCAATCTTCCCAGATGGCTTCTGACAATCAAAGTCATGGAGGGGGGGGGAGTGTATTTGCTTCACAACTACGTGATTCACTTAACAACTGCAATGATTTGCTTAGCAACTATAGCAAAAGTCATAAAATTGAGCATGATTCATTTAATAACTGCCTTGCATAGCAAGGAAGATTCTGGTCCCAATTGTGGCCATAAATTGAGAACTACCTTTATTAAGCAGCTGAGCGCCCTTCAATTATTCTGAGGACACATGGAGATCAATGACTGGGCTGGGTTTCCAGCAGGGTGAGAGCAACCATTTCTGATCCATGTTATACAGGTAGACCTCGACTGACAATGGTTCATTTAGTGACTATTCACAGTTACAAAAAAGTGACTTATGACCATTTTTCACAGTTATGACCATTGAAGCTTCCTTATGGTCACTTTATCAAAATTCAGATGTTTGGCAACATCTCATATTTATGTCCGGGGCCCCTTTGGTGACCTTCTGACAAGCAAAATCAATGGGGAAGCCAGATTCACTTAACCCTGTGTCTAACTTAACAACTGCTATGTTTCACGTAACAACGATAAAAGTCATCCAATGTGGCAAAACTCACTTAACAAATGTTTCATTTAGCAACATAAAGTTTGGTCTCAATTGTGGTCATAACTTGAGAACTACCCCTACAGAATAGGAGTTGCCGTGCTTGAATGATACAAGGGAGTGTATTCATTACACACACATATCATGCAATATCTCTATTCCTTTTCACTGCCCATTTTCCCTAAACCATTGAACAAGGATTGTTATTCCCCTAATTTCAGCTGTCTTGCTCAAGGTTGTTAATTTCCCAGGATTTCTGGCGATAGAGAACTAGCTATTTGTTTCCATCAGCTGCTGAATTATGCTGATTAGCTGGGCAGCGGGAAATACGGATGGAGCACTTTTCCTGTCAGCCATCTGATCAGCTGACCAGCAAAACACCTATCAGATTATCTCCTGACTCGAAGCAGGAGAAACAGAAAAGGATTTTTCCTGCCAGCTAACTAAATGGCTTTAAAATCTATATTTTCAGCAGCTTCAGAACTTACCGACGTATTTCATCTTACGAAGTCTACTTTCAAGGAAATAGAATTCAATACTGCTGCTTGCTGATAGCAATGCAAAGAACGGCACTTGCTGGTTTGTCTGGATCATTTAAAAATCTGGCACTTGCTCTTAATTTTGTTTCCTTGTTTTTGACTGTCAAACCACAACTTGCTTATTGCCATATTCCATTTGTTTGCCCCCACCCCCCCACCTGCCTTTCAGTTGATTCTAGCAAATGCATTTCAAAGCCACAAGTAATTAAGCTTAAAGCGGAGTGAGTTTTCAGCATCACAAGTATTATGAATAAATGCAAACAATATATCATGGGAAGGAATTTAATCCTTGTTCCTAAGCAGCTGACATATTGAATTTCAACATTAGTCTGGCATTTCTTAATGCATAATCTTCTTGGTAACCTCACTCACATGGGGTGAACGGTATGGGGGCATGGGGTTGTCTCCTTAAAAATATTGGCATCTTTGTCTCAATGTAACACGACTGTGATGTCTTTTGGAAAAAATAATAATAATAAAAAAGCAAGAAGTCAAAGTAGCGACCAGAAGAATTCGCCAGCAAGAGGCTTTAACTTCTGTTTCAAAAGTCATAGATTGCAATTTAAAATGGAAGTTCCCATTTGAACAAAGAAGGAAAGGTTATGAGAAAATACAGCTGGAATTTACTGATGTAGAAAGTCAGCTCTGATTGCTTCTGTCCTGTAGCTCCACCAAATGTATGGTTTGAAAATTGCCATGAACTCTGCCAAATAATGGTTGGGGAGAGGGGGGGGATATTTGACTACTGTTGTTCACATTATTTGCCGAATGTAGCTTAAATGCACCTTGCGTGGAAATTCTGCTTTTCTCATTTGACAGATTTTATGAGCAGCTTGTCAGATAGCTCCTGTGCGTTCTGCTCAGATAACCTTGGAAACATATATAATTTATACAAATTATCATTCTGGAAAAGGAAATAAAGTCAATTGACCACTGATTGTTCTTTTACCTTCATTCCAATGCCTTGCAAGTGTATCCAAGTGCAATGATTCTGAACCCAAGAAATGTCTCTCTCTCGCTACACTTTGTCTTTACAGCTACTGAATTTAGCAGGTGCAGTTTTAGTTGTTACGTTTGTTTGTTTGTTTGTTTGTTTGTTTGTTTGTTACAGATAACCCTGAAGTCAGAAGAAGATGGGGAGAAGAAGATGGCTGAGCTAAGCAATGCCTGGGATATTGTTCAATGATAGCTTTAGCCAAGCCTCTATTTCCACAATTGTTTACTGATTGCTATGCTAGGGAGGAAGACAAAGAGAAGAAATATGAATGTAACAAAATATTGTTTGGAGGAACAAAATACATATTGGGAGGAAGTCTACAAAAAACCCCTTTATTTTTGGTTGTTTTATTAAGTAATAATGGTATGGCATCACCATTATAATCTTAGACACACCACAGAGAACGAGGCAATCTCACTATTTTCATATTATTCTGCAGGAGAGAAAACTCATCACTGCTTCATATTAAATTATCTTCCCTGGAATATTTCTCACAGACACTTTGGCTTTTCATATCCATTTTCTCTCCAAACTGGAATGCTAGAGACATTGCCCAATAACCTTTCTGCATCTCTGCAGATTAGTTCTCTCCTTTCTTATTCTGGATGTCACTATTGATTCCCAAACATATTTATCCCTATTTTGTTAATTGTATTTTTTTTAAAAAAAATGTGCATTCAAAAATGTACATGTTCCATCTTATTGTAATTTTGAAGGCGAGCGGTTATTTTACGGGGTTTGTCATTTCTTCCAGAAATCAAGCCCTCCCTGTCATATATAAATAGATTGCTTGATATACATGCAATATCCTGTTGATGTCATGCATTCTTTTCTTTAATCTGACTGACATGACACATAATAAAACGCTCACTTCAATATATGTCTATTGCATTTTGTCTAATTCTAGGCTTCATTTAATATTAGTCATGAATATTACCTACAACTGTATTGGAATATATAAAAAGATGCATTTTATGCACACGGCAAAAGAACTTTTGCTTCTTTCTCCATTTTTCTTTTGATGTTGCTTTTCTCCGTTAGTGATAAAGTCATCTCCAGAAAATGCTAACTGGAAGCAACTGGAACTGAAATGGCTTATTTCTGCAACACAAGCTGGGTACAGCTGGTGGACTATGCAGGAGGAGCATGTTTTTTTTTTTAAAAAAAGTCTACCCTTCCAATGTAATTGGATGGGTAGAGAAATAGTGATATTTAAGTGTGTTAAATATAGATATAAAAATCAGTTGGCCAACAATTGATACAGAATATTTGAAATTAATTGTTTTCCATCAAGGTGAAAATCTCTCTCTCTCTCTTTCTCCCCCTCTCTCTCTCCCTCCCTCCCTCCCTCCCTCCCATCTTCCCTCCCCCTCTCTCTCCTTGGTGTTCACTTTAACAGCTGAATTCATGCATGTCTAGTGCAAAAGTCTTAAGTAGCAATAGCTTTAAGATCATCTCTTCAGCTGCTAGGTTTTTTTTAAAAAAAATTGCAATTTTAAAAAAGCATTATGGTTGAATAATATGCGGCATGCTTCCTTTATAATTCTAAGAATATTCTTCAGTGTTTTTAATTACAGAGGTAACATCTGCCTGGAGCATCTCCTTTTTAGTATTGATACAAATGGATATAATCTCTTTCAGGAATTTGAGCCCAGCAGGGATGGGGAAATATTTATTGCTTTCTGTTTTATATTCAAGATCTTGATTTCCAGAGCTGGGTATCTATCTATAGGGAATAAACATAAAGGCTGGTTAACAACAAGATTCACAAGAGCTGTTCCAGAGACTTCTTCTTAACAGAAGCCCCATGGGGAACCCACACACCCCTGGATTTCATTTCCAAAATCTCTGGGCCATCTGAATTATAAAATGATAATTAAAAGTTTATTTTAACAGCAGGGCAATTAATACAATTGGACCAGTTAACATGAAATAGTCCCATATTGTTCATAATACATACATACATACACACACACACACACACACACACACACACACACACACGCACATACATGCGCACACATTGTCGATTGCATCTGTGGAAATATGCTGGTAAGAATTATTAATGCCTCCCTGACAAACACAGCTACATTCCCTTTCAGGATGAGCTTTGTTCCTTTTCATTAGGGTTTTGTATGTATGTATGTATGTATGTATGTATGTATGTATGTATGTATGTATAGACAGACAGACAGACAGACAGATAGAGGGAGAGAGAGAGAGAGAGAGAGAGATATGCAGTCTCTCTCTCTCTTTCTCTCTCTCCACCCCAATCCCCCCTTGCATGAATATGAGAGAAATGACTTTCTGCAGAGCATCTTCACGTCCTATCCTCATCACAAAAATCATGAGATCTGCCTTCCAGCTGCTTGTTTGTTACTATTTCATTTGCTCTTCTCACCATGCTGTGTCTGAAGACTAAAATAAGTCTTCTTTTTGCTAAGATGATTCTTTATGCTGTTTCTTAAAGATATCAATATTAAGACTTCATTGCTTTTCCATTTCCTTTCTCTTTCCCATTTCCCTTTTCTCCCCCGATTATTCAGATACATTGTGCAGCTTAGACTACAGTTTCTCAAAATGTACCTCATGTACAGGACATAGAGGATAGTAAGAGGCAAATGAAAAGGTATCTTAATTCATTTATTTTTCATTATTTGTGCTTCCTCCTGGTGTGTGTTTGTGTGTGTGTGGGGGGGGGTTGCTATATCAAATAGCAAACCATTACTGAATCCTGGCCAAGAACTTTACATGGCTGAAGTCATCAGCCATGAAGTCATCAGAAGTCAAACTTGATTCAAATCAAAATCTACTTATTACATGACTGCAGTTTAATTGTTAATGCTGAAGCCATAGTGATGAAGCTTGAGGTGGGAGAGAAAGTTCCCATTGAGCCAAGCAGGAGACCCTATACCATTCCAAACAAATAGTTGTCCAATCTCTTTTAAAATCCTGAAGCCATGGAGCACCCACTGTTTTAAGATCAAATGGTCAATAATTTTAAAATCATTTCATTGATTCATTAGGTATTTTATGAATACTTGAGCAAAAAAGAGAAAAACAATGAATGAAAATAATTAAATAGTTATCTTAGCTGTAATGTGTAGTAGGTGGTAGTACTGTTTGAGGGAACCATCTTATTTTCTTTATTATGTACTATGAGAACATTGTGGTAAAAATGAGGAGTAATATGAAAAGCTCAGTAGGTAAGGGCCAAATGAACAGGTCCAATTCTAAACACAGTTTTACTTCAGCTGAATGAAAGAGATCAATTAAAGATATATCTGAGAAAAGAAACAAATAAAATATTTAAAACAGGATGCTTCTTGTCCTTTTGGCAGAGCTTTGTTGCAGCAAAGAATACTTTGCATCTTCATTCAACAAAGAAAATGACCTTGAAGAGATTAATTAACAAAACAAGTCAGCAAATTCCAAGCAGAAATTACTTCCTCGTTAGACAATGCTTTTATAATAGCATCCCACATTGTTTGTGCTGAATGATTCCGACAAGCTTGAAGAATTTTATGGAGTTAATGACACTATTACCATTGTTTCCAAATTCTTGTGTTACGTCTTGCTATTGTCTTCCTGCCAAAGGCTTTGTTCTACTTAATTATCTTGACAGATATATTCCTTGGCAATAATTAAATAATTCTTAGAGATCTTTTTCTGAAAACAGAAAGAGAATAAAAAGAAATAGGAGGGGTGGATAAAATAACCAAAGGGAGACCCTCTGGATGAGGACAGCCCAATGCGATTTGAATGCTGTGCAAATAAGACAGCCCAAAGGGATTTAGGAGGTTGAGGGTAAAGTGTTGTGTGACTGTGAAGTGGCAATAGAGCTTATTAAAACGTAGCTGGGTCAAGGAGTGTGTAACTTTTGAAGAATAATACAGCAAGTGGTTGGGCTTTTCCAGAAATATCTCAAGACTCTATAGGTAAACCTATTGTTCCCCAAAGGCTGCTTGCAGTTGCTCTGAAGGCACTTCTGTGCTTTTACGAAAGCCTTCAGTAGTTCCGACAGTGCTTGCAAATACAAGGCTCATGACAACACTGTCTGATTTAAAGCATGTGAAGCAAGCTGAATGCTATTAATAATACTAATGGAGTGATTATATTTGGCTCCCAAGTCTCTCTCCCCCCCACACACACCCTCTCCACTTCTGAAAATAAAAGCAGGAAAGTTTGTTTTAACACACTGCTCTTTTTCCTGAATTGTTGAAAGAAGCAATTGAATTCCTTCTGTGCTTTATTAATTTTTTTTAAAGAAAGGAAAATGTCATCATTTAATTAAAAAAACGGTGACACTTCCCTTTTACAAAAGCCAGCTTCTTTTCCCAAAGTCAGCTCTTCGCCCTAGTACCTCTCAAAAGCAATAGAAGATCAATGAATCAATGGCTAAATGAAAATACATTTGATTTCATTTACTTTCCACCACCCCAATTTCTCATTGCTGGTATAAGCCAGGGGTTAGTTGTGCTCTTCTGAAGTCTCGAGAAATAAATAAAAGCAATCTTTTCTGGAGATGCTTTATATAGCGCACACTTAAGGGCTGTTGATCATAGAGAAATTGGCATGAGGACCAGTTACAGCATGTTACCATGCCAATGTTTAGATACAAATATAGCAGAAGTGTACAAGCCATCTGGAAATGAGTAAGTTCTGGTGAGGAGTATATTCTCGCACAACAATACACTTTTTAAGAAAGGAAGCCTCACCAGCTTCTTTG
Organism: Thamnophis sirtalis; assembly: GCF_051295495.1. NCBI lineage: Eukaryota > Metazoa > Chordata > Lepidosauria > Squamata > Natricidae > Thamnophis > Thamnophis sirtalis. The sequence continues at coordinate 131,285,604 of NW_028261382.1, read as the reverse complement.
CTGATTGATCAGTTGATTGAAGCTCCCTGATGTATATGTTCTTCCGAAGAGCTCCCAGCAATTTCTGTATGGTCCTCAGTACCTTTCCCTCCAGGCAGTTTACAATGCCAGGCCTGTTGAACTCTAGCAGTCATGTGCCTTGAGGCCATTCTTCAGGCCAGTCTGTGTAGATGGGTTTCAAGAAGATAGAAAAGAGTCTACTCCCTGTCTCAAGCAAACATTAATCACAACTAAGTTTTGATGAGGCCAATAGGAGAGGCCGAAGTATTGTATCTAATTTGAGTTGGATTGCTCTTAGGCTAAGCTTAACCTATACTCAAGTCTGGATTTTAGTTTCAGTTGTTAATTAAGAAGGATCTAAGTAATGTTCAGGATTTCACATAAGAGAAACATTCAGTGTGCTCTTAAAAGGCCTGAATTTTGCCTGGATTGTGTCCCACACCATAGCTCTAATAACTTGGCAATCAGACTGAGTAATAATAGAAATTAATAGTCTGTAATGTGCACTTTAACTATTGAAAGATCTTCATATAATCCAGATTTACACATACATAAATTAAATTAAAATTAATAAGGCTTAAATTAGCTGCGATTTAAAGGTCCCACTGCTTTCAAATTAGATATTTTGACTAAGTCTTGATGCAACCCCTTAATGATCATAAAGGTACAAATTGAGGGTTTTAGAAGATATGGAAGTGATGTGATGTCATCACTGCATGGTACAGGACTGATATTTCTAATCTGTTTTTCCAAATTTCTTTCTGGTTTGGGATTACTCTTTTTCCCCACATGCATGTCAAAAGCTGTTTTAGGTTTATCATATTTATTTGTTTTTTTTACAAAACATAATAACATATGTGGGCATTTATTTAGCTTACACAAATCTTTTTAGGCAAGAAGAACATAATTAGGGTAAGAGAGTGTGTTACACCTATCCCGAGATATTTTGACAATAAATAGACCACCACATCTTTTCATTTTCCAGCACCACTAGGAAGTCCAAGCCATGGAACCACAGGAGGGCTAAAACTACTTTTATTGAGCATTGCTATTATAACAAAATTTTGTAAAACCTGAGTGCTCTGTATCTCATCATCCTTATTCCAGGTCAGTGAATTAGGGAGGTTTCTCTCTGAGCCATTTCTGACTGTTATCTGTACATTATAGACTTAGAAAATGTTTCAGCTCCTATAGCCTAAGCAACAGCTTCCATGTATTTCTGTCAAGGTCATCTTCATTACTTTCCTTCCATACTGGACAAGTCCATCACTGGCTAACTCTTTTCACTTTTCTGTTCCAAAAAAGCAGCAGTTATTTATTTTCCTTTCTGTAGGCAATTCTTACTGAGCATATATATTTTTATACATGTGCCCATACATTTCCTTCCTTCACAAATTTACTCTTTACTTGCACTATTTTGGTCTCTAAGATCTAGAACTACCTTTATTAATAGTTTTTAACAAGTTTCATGCCAGACGTTTTCTATATACTAGGGAACCAGGCATTATTTTATCTCTGTTAAAGGTCCCTCTAGAACTGTGATAGTGAATCTATGGCAGGCAAAGCCCTCTCATCACCAGCTGCTCTTATGGTTTCCAGTGTGCGCCAGCCAGTTGGTCTTTGTGGGCACCAGAACACTGGAAAACAGTCTCAATGAATTTATTTATTTTTTCCGGGCCAATTAAAATTTTATCTATTCGTTGTAATTCTGTGTATATTCCATATTCTTGTACGTCTTTTTTGTATCTCGATTGTAGTTGGAGATATGGCCACCAATCTATATTTATATTTTGCTCCTTTAATTCTGGATTTGTTTTCAAATTCCCTTGGCTGTCTAAAAATTCACTATATCTAACCATTTTCGATAAATCTAGTGTATTGGAATGTGTCATGACTTCCATAGTGGAAAGCCATGTTAGTATTTTCATGTAATATTTTTCTCTAATTTTATTCCAGACATGTATCAGTGCATCTCTAATATAGTGTCTGTGAAAGTATTTTTGTTTCTTTTTACCCTCTTCCCATAGGAAAAAATGCCATCCCATTTGCAAATCGTGGCCCTCTAATGTTAGTATTCTTTTATTTTTTAAATTTATCCAATCCCTGATCCATGTTAGTGCTGCTGCTTTGTAATAAAGCTCCCAGTCCAGGAGTCCCATACCACCTCTGTTTCTGTCATCCTGTAGCACTTTCAACTTTATCCTGGCTTTCTTCCCTTGCCATATAAATTTTAATATAATCTTATTCAATTTGATGAAATTTTTTTTTCCTAATTTTATGGGGATTGTTTGAAATAGGTATAATAGTCTGGGTAGTACATTCATTTTTATCGCTGCTATTTTCCCTAATAATGTTAGTTGTAGTTTCCCCCATAGTTCTAGATCTTTTTTTATTTGTTGCACTAATTTTGTATAATTATTTTCTTTTATAGTTGAGCACTTTGCACTTAGCCATATTCCAAGATATTTAACTTTATTTGTCACTTGCAGTCCTATTATCCTTTCTAATTCTTTATTTTGTTCTTCCTTCAAATTTTTAGTTATCATTTTAGTCTTTTCTCTATTAATCTTTAACCCTATATTTTTCTAGTTCTCGCACTAAGCTATTTCCTATTTTCCTAGTTCTCGCACTAAGCTATTTCCTATTTCTAGTGAGTCTTCTATAATGAATAACAAATCATCTGCAAAGGACTGGATTTTATATTCCTCTTTTTTAATTTTAGTTCCTCCGAATTTTGTCTAATTCTTATTAAAAGACTTTCAAGCTTCAGGATGAAGAGCAGAGGTGATAGTGGGCATCCCTGCCTTACTCCTTTCATTATTTTAAAGGTCTCTGTACTTTCCCCATTTAATAATATATTTGCCTTTTGGGTGGAGTATATTGTTTCTATTAATCTTTTAAATTGGTCCCCTAATTTCATATTCTTAATCTGCTGTATCATGAATTCCCAATTTAAATTGTCAAATGCCTTCTGTGCATCCAGAAAGACGAGTGCCACTTGCCAATTCATAACAAAAATTTACAAATATTTATTAGAAGTAACATTAGAAGAAGAAAAAGTTAAAGGTTGTATGATAGCATGGGCCAAAAACTTTGGCTACAACATAGATCTAGTGGATAGAGAAAGAATTTGGAACACAAATTATAAACTAACACGATCAGCAGCACTTAAAGAAAATATATACAAAATGTTTTATCGTTGGCATTTATCACCAACAAGATTGGCTAAAATGTACCCAAATATGAAGCCGACCTGCTGGAAGTGTAAAAAACTATAAGAGACCTATTTCACATATGGTGGACCTGCCTGGAAACACAAAAATATTGGACCAAAATTTGGAAATGGGTGCAAGAAATTACAGGAGAACAGATATAATACAAACCCGAAATCTTCCTACTGGAAGATATACAAAGAAAATTAAGTACATATTAACACATCTGCTAACTACAACTAGAATAGCATTTTCCCAATGCTGGAAACAAAATAATACCCCCTAGGACGAATTAGTGATAAAAAATTTTGGATTGTGCAGAGATGACAAATTAACACTGAAATTAAAAGATAAAGAAGAGTCGGAATATTATGAAATTTGGAACAATTGGTACAAATGGCTGCAAAACAGGAATAAAATTAATTAAGCCCAAAAACAATATATATAAATATATAGAGAACTGTGTATAAAGTGTGTAAATATAGAAGCGAAATATTATATACATGTACAGGTATGACATAACAATGCTGATGTAATGACTGTAAGGTGTTGTAGAAGGGAAAAAATAAAAATAAAAATCTGAAAAAAAAAAAAAAAAGGAAAACAGTCTCAAAGTGGAAAACAGCCTGAAAAACGACCTGAAAACAGCCCGAAAAATGGCCTGAAAATGGCCAAAAATGGGCACAAAAAAACTGCTGGAAAATGGCCAAAAAACGGGCATGCACACCCCGGCCAGCTGGTTTTCAGGTTTCCGGCACTCTGGTGCATGCGCACGCATATGCACACATGTTCTGGTTTCAGCGGTTGGTGTTGCAAAGGTTCTCCATCACTGCTCTAGAAGATCCTAAAAACCATGGCCAACATTGTTTCAGTTTGGGGGCATTCCTATCTCTGTGAAGTAGCCAATGTAGGGGCTGGTGTGGTAGAAAATTATATGATATGAGCAAAATGCTCAGAAGTATTTCAGGCAGTAGTAAAAGGTACAAAATGTTAAGAAGTTATGATATTTATGTAGTTACTTACAAAGCACAACTAAATTAAATTGTAAATAACCAAAATATTTTTACAATCCTCAATACATGTCACAACTTTTGAGCACCGCTAATGTTTGGAAAATGAAAGTTGAAAAATTTGACACATCCTAAAAGTAGAAGGGAGTCTGGACTTTGACTGTGCAGCAACCTGAAAGTAGCTTTCATGATTGGGAAGGATTGAGCAGAAATACCTACATTGCTATTTGGCAATGCAGATTTCTGATTTCCTCTATTTTCTTATTCTGATCACAAGATCCCTCTAGCTTCTACTACTGGTCCTGTCTAGAATCCAATTACATTGTTTTTCCAGTCTTGGCAGATGCCCATCTTATCTACAGATTGTAAAATCATCTTGTCTCTACATATGCAAACTAATTTCTCATAACTAATATCTGAGTTCTTGGTCTGCTAATTACTATATGTGACAATTAAAACAGATGAAAACCTGAATAATTAATCTTGATTTTTTGCATATTTAACTGGAATTACCTGAGTTAAATAGCATTTTCTTTAATGATATTGGATTGGATCCAAACTTAGTTAGAATAGACTAGCTGAAATCAATAAGACTTAAGTTAGTCTGACTTAATTAAATTCCATTATTTACAATGGTTCAATTCAAACAATGTGTTCATCTGGTTCTAAACCACTATTTTAAGTGACATCACAATCTTTGTATAGCAAATGTGATACATTTGGCTTATTTTATTCAAAGGTTTAGCCATAAATCAACCAAAATGTCAGAACCAAAGCAATAACAAGGATTAAAAATATATATTTTGTGCTATTTCAAATTCCAAATGATTATAGAATGAATTTACTTTGGTCTTTTCCAGTTTTACTTGTGATCAATTCCATCAAAATTCTAACACTATAATATTTACTTGGGTTATGGTTGTGCAAGAAATAAACACACTGTTTTAATTGTTAAGTGTTTGTGAATATGCCAAATTTAAAAACCATAGAACCATATGTTTTTGTAAAATAAATTGGATAAAAAGTTCAATAATGTTTAGATTTCTACATACATATCAATGACTTGGTAGATGTATTACTTCAAAATGACAAAATAACAATGTTGGAAGGACTTTGAAGGGCTTCTAGTTCAATCCTCTGTTCAAGTAAGAAACTCAATATTATTTTAGTCCAGCTTCATATACAAATACTTCTAAGAGAAGATAAAACCAACTATTAATAGTAGGTGGATCATCAGCATACATTATGAGTTTGTGACATGGTCAATAGCTATCAGTTGTTAAGCTCTGGAGAACATTTTGGGCATATCAATTGTGTTTAAGAATCATTTTGATATAACGACTATTATTAGTAGATAATTAAAGTATTTGTAAAGATATGCAAGTATTACATTTATTCTATAACATAAGTAATAGTTTAAAGAGGCATCCTAATTTTTTTTAAATAGTCTATCTTCAAGTTGATGGAATATAGGCAATTGTATGTTGTTTAGAAGTCCTGGTTTATTCAGAATAGTGATATTAGTTTTGAAGTAAAACTAGGCTTTTATTGTGCTTATGGAATCCTGACCAAAAAGGGAATGACTAAAACTGGAAACCTAGTTAACTTCTTCTTTATCTTATTAAAAACATTTTGTGAAAGCCTCAATTTAGTGAAGCCATGTTGTCAATATTTGTGGATCCATTTGTCGATTGCCATAGCATATGGTATTGATGTAAACTAAGTTTAATTAGATTTTGTTTTCTTTCTCTTTTCAACTGCCTTTAATTCTCTTTGCTTACTATTTCTTATTCTTTCTATGCTTTGCACAATACTTTGCACAATACTTATCAAATTTGCATATGACACTAAGCTGGCAGGAATAGTCAACACCCCAGAAGAGAGGCTCCAGATCCAAAAAGATCTTGACAGACTTGAACTATGGCCCTATCCAGAGGTGGGTTCCTACCAGTTCGCACCTATTCGGTAGAACCGGTTCGTCAAATCTACCGAACCGGTTAGAAGAGGTTCCACCAGTGGACCCGGAAAGCAGGCCACACCTACAGAAGAGGTTCCAAATTTTTTTGAAACCCACCACTGGTCCTTGGATATGATTATTCTACACTATCATGCTCATATTTATAAAACTCAGTGCCTCTGTGAAAGGTAAGGATGACTACTGCGTTTGTTGAAGTTGTTTTAACGCAAACCAAAGATGCCTTTTTAAAAACAAGTTTACATCATATTCTTATGCATGCCAGTGCTGTGTGTGAGTTAATTTAAAGTGGTTCTGACAAGTGTCGTCGGCATCTTCATATCCGGTCACATGGGTGGCAAGCCACTCCCATCCAGTCACATGGGCAACAAGCGACTCCCACAAAGGAGGCCACACCCACAGAGTAGGTTCGAACAATTTTTGAAACCCACCACTGGCCCTATCCAACAAAATTAAATTTAATGTGGAGAAAAACAATGTTTTACACCAGGGCAGGGAAAACTAAAGTACAAGCACAGATTAGGTGAAATCTAGCTCAAAAACAGTAACTGTGAGAAGGACCTTGGAGTCCTAGTGGACAATCACTTAAACATAAACCAGTAGTGTGCAGCAACAGCCAAAAAAGCTAATACAATCCCTGTATAAACAGAGGCATAGAATCAAAAACATGTGATATAGTAGTACAACTTTATTAAGCCTTAATAAGACCACACCGCGAATTTTAGGAATGTAGTGTGAATGGTATGCCTGACTGATGTTTGTACCCACCTTTTTAACCTCATATTGTTGTATTTTTTGTGTTTAATTAACATACGTGGGGAATGCATGGATGAGTGGTTGTGTGTGTATGAGAGGATTGAGAGTACAGCCTGGTGCCTCCTCCACTGAGTGCTATTGCAGAAGTGGTAGGGAGCCCAGGCCTACCTCCCGTCCAAGAATGAGTGATAAAAATTGCCTGCTGGATGGTGTGGAGGTTGTGGGAGGGGTTGCGGGGTCTACGGTTGCGGGGGTGGGCTGGAGCATTACGGTCACTATGGGGAGGGGCAGGTACGACGGGAACTTCAGGGTTAGACATTACCGGGGAAGGAGGGTTCGCTACATCACAGAGATCCCTCCTTCCGACCCTGCTAGTTCCACTCCAGGACCAGATGGCGAGAACTGTCAGGGCCTTGGTCTCAGGCTGTTGTTGCTAAATGCCAGGTCTGTGGTTCACAAAGCTCCCCTTGTCCGGGACCTAATTTTAAATGAGGGGGCAGACCTGGCATGTATTACTGAAACCTGGCTGGGCCTGGAGGGAGGAGTCCCCCTCACTGAAATGTGCCCAGAAGGATTTCAGGTGCTTCATCAGCCGCGACCCCAGGAAAGGGGTGGGGGAGTGGCTGTCATCGTCCGAAGGTCTTTAGTTCCTCGTAGGATCCCTGCTCCGGAGCTTGTCGGGTGTGAGTCCCTGTTGATGAAGTTGGACCTTGGTGGTCAAGTGGGTTTGTTGCTAATGTACCTACCTCCCAACAGCGTTGCAACAGCCCTCCCCTCGCTCTTCGAGTCAGTAGCCGAGTTGGCGGTAGAGTTCCCCAGGCTTATGGTTCTGGGGGATTTCAACCTGCCTACACTTGGTGAACGCTCAGACGGGGCGCAGGAGTTCATGGCTTCCATGACAGCCATGGACTTGACCCAAGTAATTCGGGGTTCGACTCATTCAGCTGGTCACACACTTGATCTCGTATTCCTTTCGGAGCAGTGGAGATGTGATCTAGAGTTGAAGGGCATTAAAACCTTGCCCTTGTCATGGTCTGATCACTTCCTACTGAGGCTTGACTTTTGGAAACCAATCCCCCACTGTAGGGAGGGGGAACCGATTAGGTGGTTCCGCCCCAGGCACCTGATGGACCCTATGGGATTTCAGGCGGCGCTTGGAGAAATACCTGACACTATCGTCCACAATCCGGTGGAGTCCTTAGTCGCTGCTTGGAATACAGCCGCCTTGTTTAGAATAACCCACTCCCTCTTGAAAGGGAGGGATGCGGATGACCCTTTACAAGGTAGAGCTGAGGAATTTGTTCAGTATTTAACGGATAAAGTCGCTCGGATTCGGACAGAGCTGGACTCCAATTGCACGGTACCAGCCGAGGTACCAGGGGAAGGTCTTGAGCATACTTTATGGATTGAGTTTCAACTTGCTTCTCCTGAGGAAGTGGACAAGGCCATGGGAGCGGTGAGTGCCTCTACTTGTATACTGGACCCGTGTCCCTCCTGGCTAGTCTCGACCAGCAGGGAGGTGACACGCGGCTGGATCCGGACGATAGTTAACACCTCTCTCCAGGAGGGAATCTTCCTGCCCCTCCTAAAGGATGCGGTGGTGAGACCCCTCCTGAAGAAACCGTCCTGGACACAGCCATTTTGAGCAACTATCGTCCAGTCTCCAATCTTCCCTTTGTTGGGAAGGTTGTCGAGAAAGTGGTGGCCTCTCAACTCCGACGATCCTTGGATGAAGCCGATTACCTAGACTCCTTTCAGTCAGGTTTCAGGCCTGGTTACAGCATGGAAACTGCTTTGGTCGCGCTGACCAATGATCTCTGGCTGGCCAGGGATAGGGGTCACCCCTCTATCCTTGTGCTCCTTGACCTCTCAGCGGCCTTCAATACCATCGACCATGGTATCCTTCTGCGATGGTTGCGAGAGGTGGGAGTGGGAGGCACCGTCCTTCGGTGGTTCTCCTCCTACCTCTCGGACAGGTCGCAGTCGGTGTTGGTCGGAGGGCAGAGATCGACCCCAAGGCCCCTCAACTACGGGGTGCCGCAGGGTTTGGTCCTGTCCCCCCTCCTATTTAACATCTACATGAAGCCGCTGGGTGAGATCATACACCGGCACGGGATTAAGTACCACCAATATGCAGATGATACGCAGCTGTATCTGTCCGCCCTGTGCCAAGTCAGTGAAGCAGTAGAAGTGATGTGCCAGTGCCTGGAGGCTGTTAGGGTCTGGATGGGAGCAAACAAGTTGGCACTCAATCCAGACAAGACCGAGTGGCTTCTGATGTTCCCTCCCAAAGATTGGCCAATTATTCCATCTCTCAGGCTGGGCGTGAAATTATATGCCCCTCAGAGAGGGTTCGCAATTTGGGAGTCCTCCTGGATCCCCAGCTGACTTTAGAACACCATTTGTCAGCTGTGACCAGGGGGACCTTTGCCTGGTGCACCAATTGCGACCCTACCTGGATTGGGAGGCCCTTCAGACAGTGACTCATGCCCTTGTGACCTCAAGACTGGATTATTGTAACGCGCTCTACATGGGGCTGCCCTTGAAGAGTGTTTGAAGACTTCAGTTAGTCCAGAACGCAGCTGCGCGAGTGATTGTGGGTGCACCCAGGTACACCCACGTCACACCTATCCTCCGCAAGCTGCGCTGGCTACCCATTAGTCTCCGGATCCGCTTCAAGGTGCTGGTCGCTACCTATAAAGCCCTACATGGCATCGGACCTGGGTACCTGAGAGACCGCCTCCTGCCGATTACCTCCCATAGACCGATTAGATCTCACAGGTTAGGTCTCCTCCGGATTCCATCCGCCAGCCAATGTCGGCTGGCGACTCCCCGGGGGAGAGCCTTCTCTGTTGCAGCTCCAGCCCTCTGGAATGACCTCCCCGTGGAGATCCGGACCCTCACTACCCTCCCGGCCTTCCGCAAAGCCACCAAGTCCTGGCTGCTCCAGCAGGCCGGGTGGCTTGCGAAACATCCAGCCCCACGGAAACTGTGAATGTTGCGTTCTTTTTTTAAAGTGTTGTCTTTGTCTAGTTATTTCCCCTTCCCTTGTTGATTGTGAGCCGCCCGAAGTCCTTCGGGAGTGGGCGGCATACAAGACAAATAAATACAATACAAATACAATACACCTGGAATACTTTATCCAGTTGTGGTCACATTACAAAAAAGATATTGAGACTTTGGGAAAAGTGCAAAGAAAAGCAACTAAAGGCCTAAAAACTAAAACATATGAAGAATGGTTGCAAGATTTGGGTTTGGCTAGTCTAGAAAAAAGAAAGACTAGGACTAGAAGACTAGGGGAATACTGATGGACAGGACAAGAAACAATGGATGGAAACTAATCAAGGAGAGAAGAAATCTGGAATTGCAGAGAAACTTCTTAAAAGTGAGAACAATTAACCAGTGGAGGAGTTTGCATTCAGAAGTTATGGTGCTTCATCACTGGAGGTTTTTAAGAAGAAACTAAAATAAATAATGCATGAAAATATATCATGATACCACAACTTTTTTTTTCCAGTTGTGGTATCATACAAATACACATGAGAGTCATATGGGACAATGGGAACATGGCTATCATAATGAACAGAATGTGGTCATACCCAGAGTAAAGCCACATTTTTAAAAGATTCAATCTACTTTTTCCTATTATTATTGTAATTTCTTGTACTTTCTAACCATGCCTTTGTCCCTCTTACCCAAGCTTCAAGTCATTACATTTATTTTTAACTGATTTAACACCATTCAGTTGTTAAAATGAGGATTTTTCAAAATGACTGAAGGGGCCTAGACTTGTGGACCATTAAAGTAAACAACAAAACCAGATATTATACCCATTGATGGCATTTTACTCAAATCAACACTCTTTACCTCAACGAACAACTATTTAACATAAATTCAATTGTTTTTAAAAATTAAATGTTTGCATGCTTCTCAGTGTCCAAATCCATCTGAAAGCACCAAAATTCTTATTTTCCTTATAGAAGATTTTCTGTAATGAAAAAGATACATATTAAAATTCAGGTAATATTTTTTTTATTTCTTTTATACGTCTCTTGTTTTATATATGTGTTCCTTTTAGCTGCTGTTGTCCATTCTGTTTTTTTTCTCCAGCATGGAGTTTAAAATATAAAATATGCTTCCCCTTCAGAACTGAGCCCACTGGGTTATACATTATGCCATGCAACGTACAACCAAACACAACTTATCACAATGTGACAGCTAATATTTAAAAAAAGAACACACACGTATTTTGAGGTTTGATAATGCCTATCAATCTCAGTAATGGGTATCCAATCCAGATTTCTGACAGATATCTAGTGGATGGAGCATCCACTTTGAACGGCTATGGCTGAAGGAAACGAATGAGGTAGATATTTCACCTCTCTAATTAAAAATAAGACACAAACACCACCTACACTGGAATGTTAAACATTATTGCTTGTTGACATATTGTGGAATGTTCTAGAAATTTAAATATTTAGGTATTACTCACTTTGTTATGATTTTGCTGTATAGGTAGTGATAATGTGTGTGCCTTTGTTGTTAAAATGGCAATGTTTTACAAATCCCTATGCAATTCAATATCCGGGTTTTACACATGCTACCAGGAAGCAATGCAGTAGTCCTGATAAATGTGTGTCTTTGATGCTTTGAGAAAAGGCACTTAAGTCAGAATGTCCTTCTAAATAAAAAATGCAGCACAAAGCTTATAGCGTAATACTATGTAAATTATTATGTGTGCAATTAGAGATCTTATTATTGTGAAACCAAAGGGTGCTAGTTAATTTGATCTTGACTTTTTCTAGGGATGGCTGATATCCCTGATTGACACAATGGCTGCATTGGAGAGGAAAGGCAGTAAAACCTGTCTCCTTATACTCATAGACCCAAACTGGAGCTTACTAGCTGGTATGTTAAAACCCTGCTACAAATTTGTCCCTTTTGCTTCTGCACAACATGACTCTAAATATTTTTCTCTTTTTAATCTGGCATTTTAAATGAGTTTTCTACATTTTCACATATATTCTCCACATTTATTCCATATTATTTTAATTCCCAGAACAGAGATATGATTATTCTGTCTTTTGCTTACATGCTCTGTAAAGCACCCTATGTATTAACAGGCTAGATTACAAGAAGTAATATAATACACAGTACAGGAAAAAAATTGCTTAAATGAGTACAATTTTTAAAACATCTGGCACAACTTGCTTCATTGTGAGGAGGGTGAATATTTGATCCTTTCCCATTCCAGTAGGGAAAATGAAATAGAGATAGCAACTTTTGAATCTTCAGAGTGGTTCTTCTGTGTAAAAATTAAATGCTGTATTTTATTGTGAAGCTGAACCTTACAGAAATGTCAGATTACCCATTTTTGGAAATGAAAGATAGTCAGTTCTTATTCATCTTATTGTTCTTTCAACATAAAACAAAATTTCAAATAGTACCAAGTGTTATCTCTATTGAAAAGAAGAAACGGCAGTAATTAGGGATGATCTGTACATAATGGGTGAGGCAACTTCTGGATTAATACTTAACAGGGTTTTGAACATGATTCTGAAGAGGTGCTTTCTGACATGCAGAAGGAATGACCTGTATAAATACCTCATTAAAGCAGCTATACCCTTTTTAAAGCTTCTGTATGAGCAAAAAAAGGAATTGCTACTTTAAAGAGATGACTTATTAAAAAGGAACCATATATTTTATGCAGCTAAGTCTGTTCTCGGGCTTCAACAAAAGCCTGAAAAAGAATTAAAAAATGGCTGGACTTGCACTTTCACATGATTCAAAGCACTTCTGCCAAATAATATTTTTTAAGGTTTTAAGAGCTCTAATTCTTAACACAGAAAAGAGATATCATAAAATGCATAGAGATATGCCGAATATCAAGAAGCGAGATTATACCTTGCCACTCTTCTGAATGAGGCTATTTTTCAGGAAGTTAAGATACCTTCCCTTCCTAGAAAAAAAAACTAAACTGCTACCAATAGTGTAAACCAGTAGTAATATCCCCATCGCTGTGAAATCAGATATACTGAAGTAGGAACTTGGAGGTGAAAACTACAATAAACTATAGAGTAAGAAAACAAAATTTAGTGTTCTAGAAATGAGGAGAATTCATTAAATTGTTAGGCCATCTGACTCCCAGCAACTCTGGGTGGTTCTATATGAACTGTCCTGCAATTCCTTAGCTGTCCTTTTGTTGCATTGTTGTGTTTTCCAGGGGCAGCATTGAATGTTCTTATACCAGCACTGTTGGAGAGCTAGTCAACGAGTTGGTTCCAAGACATTGACTTAAGAAGTCCTTATATTAGTGAGGCATGTTTTAGATTCATCTAGCTTATTTCTGACAATATTTCCATAGCAGTATAGAAAAGAGGCTTTCTTAGGACCTAACTAGCAATACTGCAGATTGTACTTGGATCTTTTTACAAGCAACATATTATTTTACTCTTAATGTCAATATGTGGTCATGGTTGAAATCTAGCTTCTGTCATTCTTAATCAGCAACAGCAAATGTGATGAGTAAAAAGAGCTGCAATTCAAAACCTTTTAAATGTTATATTTTGCATATTTTGGATGATATCATTAAGATATTGATCATCATTAGCTAAATTAATGTTCAAAAGATAATGTAGAAGAAGCAGACAGGCCTAACATGAACGTTCCACAAAATTTAGTAAGTTTAGGAATGTTTTTCACTGGTCCTAAAAATCCCTCAAAACCCTGTGGTCAGAAGCTCCTTCAAAAATAGAGTTTCCCAGATCTCCGGTGCCATCCAAACTTCCAATCCAGATGAATGCATCAGCAGAAGATGTGAAAAATAAATAAACAAAGAAATTGGGTGGACAGAATTTCCAAATTTCTCCAACAGAATGAAAAATTATCTATTTATTTCTTAAAGGAATAATCCATTAAACATCTCAGGAACACTATAATTAATAAAATCTAGTAGGACATTTCTTATAAGACTTACTTTGGAATGTAATGAAACATAAAGTAGGAAAGCTTCAAAGCAGTGGAAAAAGTATTGTATTATGAAAGAGAAGAGGTTAACACACCCCTGGCCACCTGGAAGTTAGATAAATTCAAAAACATCATTACCTCTTTCTTTGAAATGGTCTATTCTTTTGGTAGGAAAAATTCTAACTCAAGCTCTCTTTCATTAAGTCAAATAAGCACTAGTAGAAAAAACAAGAAGATTAATTTATTTGATTGGTATTGTAGCCAGAGCTGATGATACATTTCTGTTTTTTTATTGCCTGTTCTTTAGACATACTTAGAAGCAGCATAAATCTCTTTAGCTACTGAAGCCCAGTTGGAAGAGGAAAAGGGAATTAACCCTTCCTCCAAATTCTTCGGTTATTTGGAAGAAAAGGCAAGAGCAGTGAACCAATGACTATTGAGCACAGCAAAATTTGTAGCCGTCTGCTTGAAGTTCTGCAAATATGAATAGACTGACTGCCTCATAACTATATTTAATCTCTGTATGGTAAGCAAGGTAGGTGGCCGTGAAAACCTAAATTTCATACTTTGGATAATGTGTCATCCAAGCAGACACATGCTGTCTGACAGCTGTCTTCTTTTTCATCCCACAGGCTTGATTCATGGGCCAAATCTTTGAGATAAACCCAGCAGTTTAGTTTCTAGTAGATACAGTTTGGCACTTCCTCGGGGAATATTTTCTGGTAAGATATGACATGGTCATCTTGTGAAGCAATAAATGCTACCCTATCTAATGATCCCCCAAAATATTTCTCATGCAAGGAAGAAGTCAACACATTGCTATCAAGATAAACTTGATCTTCAGCTTTTATAACATGTTATGGTCCACAACTTTCCAACATGGACTTTTTCCTATGTTCCAATAGCAAGAGAATTACAAGCTATGTGTACTTTGTTCTGTGCAATCATATTAGAGAGAAGGTAAAAAGAGGTATATTGTCAAAGAAATTTCTTCTAGACTCCCAACACTGACACGAACATGTTATGCATGCAAGTGTGGATTTAGTGCATATCCCATTATTGGTCTGAGCCAAGACAGAATGAATTAAAGAATGAATAGGATAGATAGATTTCTCTTGAGAATACAGTGATTTGATCCCTTTATTTCCACATAATATTGCAATAAGAAGGCTCTGTAAGGTAATGACAATTGCATTTTCATGCTATGCGCTAAAAATATGATTCACATGCATAATGTCTGCATTTTCCATTCTTTTGACAGTTCCACTGACTCCACTGACTGTCTAATTAAACTCTTTAATTAGGCACATGCTTAAATTAAGTACATATGTTTTTACATAGTGAAGTTAGATGACATTTTAAACACATTTCAGTTTGCAAAAATGTCTTTACAAGTGCAAAAACAAGGAAATCCCCTCACACCATTTTTTAAATTGAAAAACAAAGGAATTGGAATGCAAAATACATGAATGATTCCACTTGCTTTTTTCCCTCCTCTTATAGTCATTTTATCAGGGATGAGGATACAGAGCTGCATCCATGAAGGTTGTATGCATTCCACAGCATTAGATTGTGGAAGAAAATGAAAAACCTAATAGCATTTTGATATATTCCAGTTAGGTTTTCCATTAGGAGAAAAAGGTGATATGTTCACACCATTTGTCAAGAAACGAAGAAATGAAGAGAATGTTGACAATTTCATTACACTCTGGTTATGGGGTAATCCACACTTACCTATTACAAGATAAAAAAAGTCTATTCAGGATATTATTAGTTGAAAACATTACTGTTTATAGTTTTTTTTAAAGTTGTGCTACAACTAAGGGAGTTAATGTAATGATGGAGGCTACAAATTTTAAGACAGAGATTTTGTAATGTTTACAGCCCTAAGTAATTTTTTTTTCTTTTGAGGGGAGTGGGGTGTTACTAGTTTGATTGGCACAATATCAAAGTCTTCTGCTAGCAAGCATTTCTCTCATAAAACCATACTTTTCAAAGAACTAAAGCAATTAATAAGATATTAAAAATGCTTTGCATCCTGCCCCATTTTCTGATTTTATTTTGGAAAACCAATACAGCTGTTATCTTATGCACTTCTTTTAGAAGTAAATCACTGGAACATATATTTGGAATAGATATTCATATTACAGTAACTTTTCACATTGTTTCAAACAATTTCTCTTCAGCTTCCTCTTTTATCAGTATTTGCAGCTATTCTGTTGAGAATATTTCTGCAGTGGCTAGGTATGTCATGGTAAAGTCAGTGAATTTACTGCACAGTCCTATTGATTGATTTTAATTGGGCTAAGTCATAGGTAAGTGGATTTATGATTGTAGCCAAAATGTACAATCACAGAATGCAAAGGGCAGAGAGGTTAAGATGTACCATCAATCTGCCCATTTGACTAATGAATCAGAGAAGGTGGCTTCACAAGGCAGAAGTGGAGATATATCGCTGGATTCCAACTCCCCACAGCCTTTGAGCAAGGGATAATTGAAACTGAATAATATTTGAAACAGAAATAGAAAATTGTGGGACTTGACAAACATATTTGGAATGCTGACAGCATCTTGATGGTCATGTTTAGTCCTGAAATATCTATTGGTTAAACCGCAAATTCATAATGTTGTTTCCTACCTTAGCCTTACTAGAAACTCTTCACCACCCTAGTTTATCTTTGGACAGATAGACATATTTAAAAACATTGGGCTATAGCAGTCCATGAAGTTGAATGTCTAAAAAATGCAATTAAGTAGCATTTTTCTTTGCAACATGACAGCTCCCTATTAATTTCTTTGTTAATTAAAAGGCTAAGATTAAATCTGATGGAACAGGAGGACCAAAAGATGTATCCATCGGCAAACTGATGCTTATGGGGAACAAATTGCCCATCCTATATCTGAGGGTCCTAAGTTCTTCACAATTGCAATGAAGTCTGAAGAACACCCCCAATCCCCGGTTAGACGCTATCTACACATGAAAAGGGATCAAATCCAAAATATTCAGCTCCTAGAGATCCTTATGTACAGCAATATGAATATAGCCCAAGGAATTAAGGATCAGTGCTATACCATTCAGCTTTAATTAAGCTTTCGTCTGATTTCCACAGTCTTGTGTAATGAATATAAAATTACAACTTTGAAAAAAATTCAAAGGGTGGGGAGAGAGTTAAGCTCTGGTTTGATTAGAATACTATTCAATGAGATTTATAAAGCAGAAGATTACATTAGGGACTTCTTTCAGTACAATAAATACCTAAGACCTGTCCTTGCCACAGCTGAAAGTAAAATGAAAAAAAAAATACGCAGCTATATTTGTCATAGAAAAGATAATTTGTTTCATAGTGCATGTTTTATTAAAGGTTAGGGCCCACATTAAAAGTAACATTGGCATATAAAAGAAATGTGTGTGGGATTACATAAAGGTGATGTCATGCACTTGTACTTTATATAGCACCTTGTCCATTATATAGACTATTTAAATACATTAATATAATTTTTGCTTAAATTGGATGGCTGGTTCCTAGGCATGTGCAGTATTAAATATAGATGCAATAAGCAACTGGATCATTAATATTTTGGGATATATAAAAAACAGCAAGGAAGAAGACTGGTGAGTTTGTTATAATTATGGATAATATAGCATTTTTGTCTAATGTCACCTATATTGGCCTTGAGAACAAATTCAAATTGACAAACCAATATTCAGAAGTATGTAGTGGTTGGATTCATGCAGAATTTGGTAAATGCGGGTGAGCCTTTGTGATTGCTTTCCTCTCTGTCTAGCTTGTAATTCAACTGAAATGAATGGCCTCATGACAAACAATCCAATATAGCTGGAGATTTTCAGAGGGGAAGTAAACGTGAGTGGCAAGTTGAGAACATAGTGACAAATAGTTTGGGAGCATTTTAATGCTATAGCATATGCCAAGGGTATAATCAGTGCCCATAAGGAAGATTACCAAGGCCACATGGAAAGTCATTCTACTAAAAAAGCCAGCCATTAGCAAATCTAGCAAAATACATGTTGGGTATATCTTATTGGTTCTGGTGAAAGCATCCAAAGGGATCAATAAATAACCAGTTGCATGATAATTTAGTATGTGTATATGTTGTTTGCATTTTGCTCATAATATCTTAATTATGATTAAGATGGTTTACTCCTTACAACTTAATTAGACCTTAATTGCTGAAATTTCAAAATGGGATTGGCAGTTTTTCAGTGATACAGTAAAATGTTCTTCCAGAACTCTGTCTACCTCTAGTACAAATTCAACCAATGCCAGACCTGCCCAAATGTGATTCCTGAATATGGATGGTGCTGCAGAATGCCATCAAGCCTTCTGTGGAGCTAGTTTGCCCCCTGTGGTGCACTGTGGATAGTGTGCAAGTGTGAACTGAATGAACTAGCAGTCATCAGTAGCCAATTACCTTGTACTAGCATTGTAGTCTCCTAGCATTGTAGTAATGTCACCATACACTAAATAAATAAATGATACTTCATTATCAATTCCATCTTGCCAACATTCATCTTTTATTGGAGAGCCCTTGCTGCTCTTGAGCTTGGTTGTTTTCTTGCAGATGTTTCATTACCAATTAGGTGACATTGTCAGTACTAGAAGGGAAAGGGGTTTGCTCTTTGTTTATGCTTGTCCAGCCAGTGTTCTTGGTGGTTCTTTGATTAGGTTGTTGTTTACTGGGATGGTAGTTCCTTGATAGGGGTATTGCGTATTGCTTGGTGTTAATATCTGCTTATCTGGGTGTTGATTGATGATCAGGAGGTGTTGTGATCTTTTAATTTTTTGAATGTCTCTTTTGAAAATTATGTAGATGCTGTTTATCACTATGTGCCTGTTGATGCTGATTTGGGTAAGTGCTCCCTGGAATTTTTTACTATTTTTAGATGCTCACTATCTTCCCATTGAAACTAAGGTGAAATAAGTCTATGTGTTGTGTAATTAAGGTGTTTTCATCTTCTGACTAGTAGTTGATGTTCATGAATGAGGTCTGCTAGTCTTCTGCCTGTTTATCTTACATATTGACTGTTATAACCTTTAAATGTAAATTCTCAGTGAATCCCATTTTTTTTTATTCTGGAGCTACTTGGTTTACTTAAGATATTTGGGACCTTTAGTTGGTTAAAAAAATAAAAAATACAAGAAACATTACAAGATATCAGCCATTATCTTCTCGGGTTCTGCAAATATTTTGTCCAACTCGGGTGAATTGAATTAGTCTTCCTAATATAATCATGAAAACTCATCCTAGCAGTCTGAAAAATCTACCAACTCACCCCAGGCAACAGGATGAAGGTCATCTTAAACAGTCTGCAGGATAGTATTCTGCTGGTGAAATAAGGATACAAATCCCTTATTTTTATCATGTCTACAACATAGGTCTAAAACATGGACTTTGTGTTTGATCATGTTAATTCTTTTTACTATTAGCATTCTAGTTGTCTTTTCTGCTATTTCGTCTTCTGGAATACCTGAGTAAGCCAAGTGCCCCTTGGAAGTTTCATCCCTGCCTTCCCTACACACAGCTTCTAGGCTCTGGGACAGATTTTTGATAGCCTTACTTAGCTGGCCTGGAATCAAAAGAGATAATTGGACATCATCAGCATACTGATGATACTCAAGCCCAAACCAGTGGGTGGACTGAACTGAAAGAGAATGAATGACCCAACAGTTCTGTGAAGTGGATTGAATAGGAACAGAATGAATGACCTAACATCATCAAGCCAGTCTTTTGCATAAGAGAGGAATAGAATTCACGGTCTCTAGTCCACCACTTGACTTCTAATGTGACTACTACACTGTACTAACTCTCCTTGGAACTGTGTGGCAGTCTTCAGTTCAAGCACCTTTTGACATAGGAATATATACTTAATTATGAAATAAGATTGTAAAAAATGTAACATTCAATGCAATAAAGAAGTTAAAAGTATGAATGTGATCCTGGACAGAAGACCATTTTGAATCTACCTAATATATTCTAGAGAAACATGTATGTCTCTTTCCAAGACAAATCAATAGGTTTGATTAATTATAGGTGATATGGTACTCAACATGCAACCTTGAGTATAATGTGACTTTGTTCTAAAGTTGTCCCTTTTGTATAGAAGTTACTTTACATATTAAGTTTGCTCTTGAAACATTGTCCAGAAATTCCTGGAAATTCCAGGAATTGGTGTCTTTTTGTAGGATTCATATTATGCTAATTATTTCCAATGATTTGGAAATTAGTACAAAAGCAAAAGTAGATATTGGCTGCTTTTCTGATTGCACTGATAAATAACTGGTAAAATAATATTACAAGGTTGATGGAGTACCCATTCTCTATCAATCAATGACAATCAATGATAGGAATGATTTACTTTTATTTCTTTATATAATAAAGCATTTTATTTGCAGACATACTGTAATTCAAATGTTTAACTTTCTTATTTTTTGTATTAAGAACACTAACTTAAATGTTAATAATTTAACATAACATCAATATATACTGTATGATTAGTTTTGATTAAAATAGGAGTTTTTTGCTTTTATTCTGGTTTTCATTTTTGCATACAAAATTAATAAATAAATGTTAACTAAAAGTAATATCTTTTGCTTCAAAATAACAGAATTGGAAGGGACCTTGGAGATCTTCTAGTCCAATCCACTGCTCAAGCAGGACAATTTTAGACAAATGGTTGTTCAATCTCTTCTTAAAAACCTTCAGTGTTGGAGCCCTCAAAATGTCTCGAGGCAAGTCAATTGTGGATTCCAGCTTCTTGGTGTGTTCATGAAGGAGCAATGCAGTTATGTTAAATTGTTGAATGGAGAATTGAAAACAGCAAGATATTCTCACAGGTAATAGATTTAAAGTTCAACACCTTAGACCAGGGGTAGTCAACCTTTTTATACCTACCGCCCAGTTTTGTATCTGTTAGTAGTAAAATTTTCTAACCACCGACTGGTTCCACAGTAATGGTGATTTATAAAGTAGGGAAGTAACTTTACAAAATTTATAAAGCAGAGTTACAGCAAATCCCTACCGCCCACCATGAAAGCTGGAACGCCCACTAGTGGGCGGTAGGGATCAGGTTGACTACCACTGCCTTAGACTTGCCTAGGAAACAACTGGCAACAAGTGCAAAACTTTCAGCACAGAAATCATATACATTTCTTATTCTGATAGTAACCTCCTTGCCCCAGCCCTCCTTCCAGACATTTTCAAGGGTAGCTCTATGTAGACTATGCTGCATTGTACAGTTGGGATGTAAGGAAGGCATGGATAACCCATGTTAAATCCAATCAGTTTAGGAAGGCTCACAGTTGTATATTGGGCATAATTATGCAAATATATTTCATACCATAGCCTTATTTTGGCCAGATAAATCAAGTAAGAGGGACAAAAAGGAGGCAATCAGGTTGTTGCTTTCCTCTCTATATACTTCTTGTTCATTTTTTCTGAAAAAACATATCCAAAATAATAATCATATCACAATGGCCTGATTCAACTTTAGAGTCCAAATCAAGACAGATCGGATCAACTTTGTTTGCAGAAGCACAATTTTTCCCAATGAGACATAAATTGCTTTATCTCCAGTACATTCCCACCAACATCTTGATGGAGATGAAGTACAATTAAAAACAATCAATGCTGGTCAATTCTGTATCAATATGAAGGTGGCAGGTATGTAAGCCCTATTGGCTGCCTTTCCTGGTCATAGGATGGGAATTAGGATATGTTTCTGTATTGTAACCTTTTTAGCAATAGCTAAGTAAAAAGTCGAAACCAAATCTGTTCCGGTGACTTGTTGAATAGATAGGCAGAAAATGATAGTAGCATGTAAACGGAAATCAATAAAAGATAGTGGTAATGTCATTCATTGCCATCAAAATGGCCCAATGAGAATATTACTATTTCATGAAATGGAGTTACTCCCATAGGCATTTTTGGTTTAGGAAAAGGCAGTCCCTATCCCTTTTCACCAACATCATAAGCGTCTGTGATGCTTGGAAAATGTTTCACTCAAAGAATTATTTGTTTTGTGGTAGACAGTTGTTCTGGGATTACAGTAACATACATGTGGAGCCATTTCTGAGGGCAAGGCATTGCCCTGCCAGTTCCAGCGCACATGTGTGCGCTGGCAAGCTGATTTTCAGTTTGATTTTTAGCCTTTTTATGCCCTCCGGAGACTTCCCTGAAGCCTCTGGAGGGAGAAAAATGGCCCAACGGGCAACCGAAAGTCCGTTCCCGAACTTCCAGTTTGTGTGTTGGGCTTTTATTTGCCCTCCCCAGCTTCAGGAGGCTTCCCTGAAGCCTGGCTAGGGTGAAAAATGGCCCAACGAGGCCCACTGGATTTTCAGGAAAGAACTTTTGGGTTGCCTGTTGGGCTGTTTTTCTCCCTCCGGAGGCTTTAGGAGGCTTTCTTGAAGCCTGCAGAGGGCCAAAATTGGTCCAATAGTTTGGAGCCTTCAGTGAGGCCTGTATACATGCACGGCAAGGTTGTGCATGCATGTGCGAGTGGGTTGTGCATGCATGCATGGGGGGAGGGCATTACATTATGGGTGTGGGCATGCACACACACAACCCCCCGCTCCCCCCACTTTTGGCATGGCTTGACAAAAAAGTTAGCTATCATTGCCTTAGGACATGCCTCCCACCGAAAAATCCTCAGGGATGACACTCAACATGGACCACACTTTTTTACCCTCCTACCATCAGGAAAGAGATATAGAAGCATAGCCAGCCATTCAAACAGGCTGAAGAACAGTCTTTAATGTGTGGGCTATCAGACTCCTGAATGTGAAATAACACCATAGCTACAAAGTACAATGGACTTGCAGGGCCAGCGCAACATGTAACATGTTGACATTGGTGCAATAGGACTGGGTGTTTGCTAATATGGTTTATTGGGTTAGGGACTTTTTGTCTTCACTGTGAGTTGTATTGTGTTGAGGGGGGGTGCACTGAGAGAGCTCGGCCAATCTCATTGTACATATGTTGTACACTGACAATAAAGTATTATTATTACTAGAAGGCCCCTTTTAGAGAAGATGCTGCTGGGTAACCTTCAAGAACTTCCAGTGACTTGCATTGCAAGATATGTTGGCTCTTTGGAAACAAAATAATTACTGTAATGGATAAATAGCATTAGCTTTATTTATTATCACCAATTATAAGTAACCATTACTACTAGAAGTTATTGATTAATCTCCTTTTAAGAACACCTTCACTAGTGGCTTTGATATTCTGCAGCACTTAATTTCAGGCTTCTTGATCAGGACCTGGCAGTAAATTATGGAATTTTTCACACTTTATAAATTAGTTTGACTCCTCAGTAAAAGGCTAGTAGAGATTGCTTGGTTAGAATATAATTGTTATTGAAACAGGAAAGTAGCTATACAAAGCATTGATTGCCCATTTTGAGATATAGGACACTAATGATTCCTACACCTACATCAGGTGTAAAGGCACTCATGCCTTTTTTATGCTCTCTTTCATGAATCGAGGTAGATGTTTTCAAGATGAGCAGTTGATGCATCTTTACATAACCAGGGAGCCAGTTTGTTACAGAAGTGCGGAAGTGGGTTGGTGCCGGTTCAGCCTGTATTGGGTGAACCAGTAATAGCAGCGGTCGGAGGCTCTGCCCACCTGCCTAGACACAGAAACGTGCATGGAACACACATGCGCGGGAATGCATCCAAACCGGCAGTAAAAAAATTAGCAACCCACCTCTGGTACAGAGGCAAACATATTGACTAAAAAATTGGAGATAATGAGTTCTACTCCCACCTGAGGCATGAAGTCAGTCAGCCAGTGCAAATCAAGGGTATCCTATGCTGTCCCTAGCCCAGTGATGGGCTAACCTTTTACGTCACCATGTGCCGACCTGCGTGCACACAAAACGATCTCACCTGGACCACACAGCCTTGCTGGCCTTTGTGTGTTTGGGAGCATCAAAAACTGGAGGAACAGTATTTCAGCACGTATGTGTGCGCTGGCACCTGAACTTCCAGTTTCTGGTGTGGGAACGTGCTTGATGAACAGCTGACCTTCGCGTGATGGAAACCTGGAATTTTGGTTGCTGCTCTTCCATGTTTCTGCACTCCCATGCGTGTGAAGGCCAGCTGACTGGCAAACATGTGTGCATAGGAATGTGGAAGAGAAGCCAGCAAGGCCGGACGTCCCGCGTGGGATGTCTCTGTGTACCGTTTCCATCACATGTGCCATAGATTCACCACCACAACCCTAGGCCATGGTAATTGGTGGTGCCACCTTCTGTCCATGCAAAGACTTGCATTTTTGAAATGTGTTGGTGCCCCTAAGGTTAATGCCTGTTTAGCCTTAGCCTAAAACTGTCTATGTTCTTAAATACCCTGTATTAAAAGAAAAAGGACCTCTCCTAGTCACTATTTTTACACTATGCACACCAGATCATTGATATGATATAAAATGTTGAGAAAACCTCTGTGTAATAAAAAAACCCTTAAAAGTAGTTTTTACTAGCATGAATAGTAGGCAACAACAACCAAAAAATTTACATATTTCTTACTTACTTGGGAAATCATAACAGTTAACTGATTTATAATATTTAATTACTGGATTACAGATTTCTAGGCATGCCGGCTGTTTATGAATAATATTTCAATATACAATTCTAGTTTCTTCTTCCTTCCTCAGTTACACAATTTATACACAAAAAAAGACAGTTAAAGGTTTTGCTTGTGGGATTTAATTTTCCTTTCCATCTTTCTTGCTGAACTACTGGAGTACAACTTCATTTTAGAAGGACATTACTCAGACAACTTCTACTGTCCTCATAAAGTATTGCATTTTATGTGATAATATCAGCATAGTAGCACATTT
This sequence comes from Thamnophis sirtalis, assembly GCF_051295495.1. Classification (NCBI taxonomy): domain Eukaryota; kingdom Metazoa; phylum Chordata; class Lepidosauria; order Squamata; family Natricidae; genus Thamnophis; species Thamnophis sirtalis. The sequence goes on along the minus strand of NW_028261382.1, from coordinate 131,260,825 downwards.
CAGAGGATTTTTTCTCCGCTGTATATTTTACTTTATTCCATTTCTTTCTGGGAAGGTTGCCATTGAAAGCTATATAAATTATTTCATTGTTTTTATAATGGCAAATAAACAAACTTCACACATAACATTACCTTTTAATTTTTCCTTTTCATACGTACAGTATATAAAGCCACTTTATACAGTATAACCTGAACCAGGATTTCTTATCATAGTAGCAAAGTAATTGCAGGCAGCAGGTTTTTTTTTACAGAATTGTTTGTGTTCATTTCATTAGAGGGGCATAGTACCAGATATAAACCATTTGGTACAAATGGTTTATAAGCAAATATTCTACCCCTGGACAATGACTCAAACACATTAAACAGTGTTTGGCGACCCTTTGGTGCCCAGGAGTTACATTTGTGAAGCTTTTCTAACCTGAACTAGATGATCAATCACAGATCTTCATCTCTCACAATAAGGCTATATACAATGATACAGTCATGAAACTGTACATTGAAATGAGTTTCCCCAAGCATAGGAATGTGCATATGAGATCGGTCAACTTATTCAACTGCTGTTGAAATAGTTTTAGCAAACTTTAGAGGAACATGCATGATTTATGCTCTAGAAACATATTATTGAAATGTAGCAATATTTCCATCTAGATGAGTTTTCCATAAGGAACATTAATGCAAGATAAGAAGACATTCCAAATTTTTATGGGGTTTGCTTCCAGATCCATACCACCTTTCTCAGTGTACAATGGGTATTCCACATATCGCTTATCATTAGTGACCTATAATTTTTTAGTAAATATAGGCAGTGGCAGTCACAGTGCTCACTAGACCTTTTGGACAGGTATCAGCAATTGAGTCCTTGGAAACTAGAAAGAAAACAATATCAGGTTTCTTTCCTGAAATGCCTACAGGTGAGTAGAGAATTTATCTCACTATTAAAAAAAATACACCCCTCCAGAATCTCCTAAAATTCCAAGTATATATTTTTATGGGGAACCCAGTCTTTGTTTATGTTTGAACAATAAACAGTAATTATGTTTCCTGGCTTTTCCATTTAAGACAGATGTCTCTAACACTTCATAGTAGCCAATCATCAAAAGAATGTGGGTGCAAAATAATAACGATGAGATGATGATGGTGGTGTTATATTATTATTTTCAAAATCCTGTCTGAGACCTGGGATCAACCACTTTCTAACTGTGGCTAGCGAGCAGCACATGACCCCGGTAGAGTACTTTAATAATGTTATTATTCAATCCCAGGCACTTTGCATTTTTATGTACGTTAAAGCACTCAGTAAGTGATGCGGCTGGCATGGCTGTCAGGAGACTTTCTCTCAGAGCACAGTCTTATAAGCAAACAAATCTTCGCCATGTCTGGGAATGGCTGTCAGAGTGACACTGAACAATATAAAATAGAATCTCTACTAGTGTGCGTTGATGAGGAGATAGAAGGTGGTAAGGGAGTATCACCTGGAATGTAAAGACAGGCATGAGGAGAATACCTGGAAATCATTTATCCTTGCCAATTTATGTAAACAAACATGCTACAATCAGGTTTCTCATGCGTATTTGTGAAAGCCAAGAAATCTATCACGTCTCCAGAGAGACAGATGCATGCAAATGTTTGCACGTGTGCAGGCACAGAATTAGCTACAGTATTCATTGTGTGTAGCTCATTTACACCCTGGCATTTCATATTCAGCAGCTAAGCAAGTAAGGCAAGTTGCTTCTGGATGGGTAAATCACATCTTTTAATAGAATTAGCCATACACAAGGAACTGAAAGAAGCACCAGCCCTCCCTTGAATTGATCTTAAGACAAGCATTTCAAAACTGCAGACAGTATCTAACTTTTATGAAAAGATGAGACAAGAGGGGCTAAAACAAAGTCCATTACTGGGCAGAAGCAGAGTGGGAGGAAGCCAACATGTCACATGTTCTTCCTTCTTGCTACATTGCTGCAAGAGCTGTGAAATGATGAAAATTCCATAATCAGATATTAATTTATTGTCTGGCTTCAAAAAGAATTCCTATTTATTTTTATTTTTCCCCTAAACTGTCAACACATAAAGTAATTTTGAGTCCCTGCAAAATAGACCTTCATAATAGCATAATTTGATTTAAAATAGATGAGATTGTTTAGCACAATACTGATTCTGCTATGATTATTGTCGTGTTTCTCTTCAGTTTTAACAGCCTTGTGCATACAAAAAAAAAGGGAGAACAGTTTGAAGGATCAATCATGTTGAACCAATAATGGTTTTTTTTTTATCCTGAGAGAGCTATAAAAATGAAACTGGATGCAATCCAGCTATTATACTTTCTTCACAAATATTAAAATTATGCAATGTGAACTAAACAAAAAAAAATCCCTTGAACTAATGCATGCTTTGAAACATCACGTACCCTGTCTTTCCTATATACTTTATATCCTTACTAAATGAAAAACATGTCACTCATCTTCCATCCGTCTCTAACTATCATTAGCTATTGAAATCTGTTCAAACTTTAATCAATATTCCATTTTAAACAACAATAATAATGCTTATATGGAAGTAACCACTAAAGCAGAATTTGAACAAGAATTCCAGCATTTCTTTACTATGCAACCAAATCAAATTTTATAGTGATAATAGATGCCATTTTATCTTTTGTTATGCTGCTTTACAAGGCAGTCATTTCCATAAAAACTTTTCATTCTGTGGAACAGAAAGAATAAAGAGCAAACCCATCCACAATGTATCCTAAATCCACCACCACCCTCTCCAAAATATACTTATCAGTCATAAATATTTCCTCACAAAGAATTTGTCCTTTCTTTCTTTCTTTCTTTCTTTCTTTCTTTCTTTCTTTCTTTCTTTCTCTTTCTTTCTTTCTTTCTCTCTTTCTTTCTCTCTTTCTTCTTTTTCTTTAAAGATAGAAGATGGAAGCAAATGTTTTAAAGCAAACATCTGCTAAACATCATTTGGCAGATGCAAATCAAAATGGTTTTCTTTATAGCCTTTTTGTGTCAAAATAAGGGAAAAAATGGCCTGCATTTGAGAAAGAAAGTCAGTTTTTATTATTTTTGCCTGTGTATTGAGAATCCTCTTTTCTCTCCCCCCCCCCCCCCCCAATAATAAGGAAAGTTACTCTGGGAAGATAATGCGTATGATTGCAGCTCTGCCTTGTTAAAATCCTGGCCTTTTTATGCAGTCATGTTATCACTCATGAATTATGCATGAAAGAGGATCTCATTACATTCCATTTTCTTTACAGCCGCATTCCCTGCTCTTCGACATGCTCAGATTCCCATCAGTCTGGCCCACTCCCCTGAAGCCTGGCTCCATCATAGCATTTCCCCATTCCCCCGACAAAATGGGCGTGTTTAACTTGTCACCTCGAGCTGGATATAAATTATTCACCAGAGCTTTGCGTAGATTTGTGAGATAACCAGCCTCAAGTCAAACAAACTTCATAGGTTTGGGTCTGTTTGACAGGGACCATTGATGGCTATTTCCTCTTGAGTAGCCCTCCCCACCCCCAACAATATCCTTTTGATCATAAAGCATTTTTCGCATTCAGATATAGTGCATGTGTATTTCTTTTGAAATCTAAGCAAGACTATTACATTCTTCCTTGTGGCTACAATGTCCATTTCATTTTATTGATTTAACAAATAGGGTCAACGTCTTCCTGAGAGGCTTGCTCAGGAGTAAAGCACATTGAGATTATCCCTCATTGAATCTCAGTTTTCTTTCTTTTTAATTATTTTGATAATGATTGAAGGTACGTAAAAAAATAATAAGTGGTGTACCATGTAGGGAACTGTTTCTGCAACAGCAACTCACCTGCTCAGTATCTTCACCAAGGTGCTGAAAGGGGTTCTTTTCAAGTTACAAATTCAAGTATCAATTATCTTTTTTAGTTTTTTTATAATAAATTAATTATATTGCAATAATACTTTCTAACTTAACTGGAATTTTACATACAGATTACTGATGTCTGGATTCAGATTTTTGCCAGAATGTTTTTAGATCCTTGAATTAAGAAAGAAACAGAATTAGGTAATATAAGCACTTAACATTTTTCTTTAACCTGTATACCCCTTAACTCCTATTAGGGAGATGCATGGACCATGTTTTCAGTATATTTTGGTAGAGAAGTACAAATTATATTTAATGGTCCAGGGTATCTTTTAAAACCCATTTGGAAGATTTGCAGGCTCCGATTAAAATGTTGTAGACAATCTTTAAAGCTTCAAATGGCTGAGGCCTAGCTGAGAACCCCTCATTACAAACTGGCCAGATGTTAAGTATGCACACTTTGAAAGAATCCGTCAGGTGCTAACAAAGAAAATATTCACGTGTGCTGTGCTCTCAGGCATCAGATGTTCTTGAAGGTACCATGCTGTAGAGAGCCATATCATTTGTAACATCTCAAACTTGATTTCAAGGAAGAAGAGTTGCTTATTGTTCCTTCTTTGCTGAACTGCTTTGTTAAAGCAGACATTCTACCATTCCAGCGACAAGTATGTCTGCACCTCCATAAGTCTGGTTTGGCTATGCAACCAAGCAAGACTTCAACAGATAATTAGAACTGCAGAAAAAAACAATTGCTGCCAATCTGCCTTCCATTTAGGACCTGTATACTGCACGAGTGAAAAAGAGGGCTATGAAAATATCTACCGACCAGAAGTGGGTTCCTACTAGTTTTCACCAATTCAGTGGAACTGGTAGTGGAAATGGCAACTGGGTCTCCGAACCGGTAGGAACAGCATGCTCCCCAACCCGGTTCCTCAGTCACCTTTTTGTGACCTTTTAAAATGTTCTGCGCATGTGCAGGCCTATTTATAGGCAACTGCATACACTCACCAAACCGGCAGAAACCCACCCCTTCTGCAGACCCCTCACATCCTGGACATAAATTGTTTCAACTTCTACCCTCAAAATGATGCTATAGGACACTGCGCACCAGAATAAATAGACACAAGGACAGTTTTATTCCCAAATGACATCACTCTGCTTAACAACTAATTCCAGCACACTATCAATAATTTACCAAGAATGTATTACTATTATTCTATTCTAGTATCTATCTCTTCCCATTTATGACTATAACCGTGTTGCTTGTATCTTTCAATTTATATTGTTTTTATTGTTTTCTAATACGCTTTGATAGCTTATTACTAATCATTAAGTGTTGTATCTTTCTATTCTTGATGAACGTATTTTTATTTTACTTATGCACACTGAAAGGATATGCACCAAAGACAAATTCCTTGTGTGTCCAATCACACTTGGCCAATAAAAAATTCTATTCTATGCTACAAGTTTTTCTATTTGGAGTCTGTCTTTGGGACCACATAGAGCATGCTGAATTATAAGCCTTTTGGATTTCATCAATATTATGAGCTGTTGATAAAAGGATGACTTCAGAATCAATGTTGGACTAATATGCAGAACCTTCAAGTCATTCTTTAGTAAGTTATCCCAACCTGTCTCAGAGAGTTGTTATGGAAGATACTGAAGGAGTTAGAATCATACAGAATTTTGTGTTCCTGATGGAAAGGAGAGATATAAGAGAGACCTTATCCTTATTATTGTATTTGATCCTCCAGGTTGCCAATACAGAATATCTATGTTTGATCAATAAAGCACAAATCTTTGCAAACATAAGCATAGTTTCTGTACCTTTTCATGGAGAGCACAGTGGCTTGTGTGGTTAAGATGCTTGGTTGACAAGCAGCAAGCCTATGTTTGAGACCTGAGTGCTGCCATGCGACAGAGTGAGCTCTTGTCATTTGCTCCAGCTTCTGCCAGGGACATGAAAGGAGTCCACAACTGGGCATGCTCCGAACAATGGTGATGTCACTGGATAATGTTTATAACCTGGAAACACCTCAGTGCTTCTGACATGAGCGCAAGTCTATGCATCTTTTCATACCACACTAATTTTCCCATAGTTACCTCTGTCTTTCTGTTATATTAAGGATGTGAGTCTATTAAGGATGTGAAGTATGAGATGGAGACTTTAATGGTAAATTTATAGTCCTCTGAACAAATATTATTTCTCTGAAAATTAAATTGAAAGGAATTGAGTGAAGCAAATTTTGAAAAATCACAAATCTTTGTGTGTGTTTGTTTGTTTAGAATTCAGCCTAGTCCTCCCTGTGATTCCCATTACATTCTTCACAACTAATCTATGCAAATACTGCTGAAATATTTGGGTTATAATATCTGGATAGATGCTAGGTCAAGGGTGGAAACTTAAAGACTACTGGGACGCCACTGATGCAATTACAATTCATAGCTTATTTTGTATATAAATGCATCCCTGCTTTCTTTATGTGTGGGCTGGGAGTCTCTTTCTAATTTTACTCACAGCATTAATATCATTAGCAGAAGCTTGTTTGTATACTGCAGATAAGTAATAATTTAAATCCTCCGTGTAGTTAAGAAATAATATTTACTTAATTACTCTTTTTCATAATGGTTTCCTTCTTCATTACTGTATGCAAGGATTAGGCAGCAGATTTGAATGCCACAGAGTGGTTGCCTCTGTGCACCCAAATAGAAGATACTGGTGGAGGGGAGTACCTTTTTAAATCATTCAACTGGGGGAGGGATGTAACTGGAGATTCCAACCCTAAGGATACATAGAAATAAGTTCCATTGTAAGATACATAAAATAGAAATACTAGAAACGATATTATTTTAGGCTTGTTAAATCAGCATTTATCAAGGGCAATTTTAATGAAGATACCACATTCCTTAAGTATTCAGCTGAAGTTATAAAGAGTTACATATGGGACAAAGAATTGTCCAAATATCTCCACTTTATTGTCCATCTTCAGGCAGAATTTTGAAGATAACCTTGTCAGGAGTTCCCTTCTTGTAAATCAGGACATGGCTATTTTTTTTTAGCATAATGTAGGATAGAAAGGCATTGGTTCTCAGCTAGATAATTATGCAAGGAGCTTTCAGTTAGTACATCCAAGTAGAACTTCAGTTCTTCCTTCCTTGTTTGGCTCCTGCCTTCAAAGAAATGTAGTGAATTGCTTTCTGGCCTAATTGCTCTACCATTCTAAGATTAACTGTTGTCCTGAATAGCACTTTCTATTGAAACTCCTCTTTGATTTTTTTAATGTGCTCATATCATGTGACCGAAGTATGTGAGTTTCTGCTTGATTACTTAGTAATTTTGTAAATTCTCTTTCTTCCATAAAGCATTTTTATTTTCAGATATCTTTGTATGAACGTGAATGAGAAAAAAGATTGATTTTTCATCTTACTTCTAGCTTTTATCTCTTGAACTGCCAATGTGAGAGGCAGTTTGGTGTAGTGATTAAAACCTAGCTAGAAACAAGGAGACTCCTGTGATCAAACCAGTCAGTCCTAGAGGAGATCAACCCTGACTTCTCCTCAGAAGGCCAGATCCTGAAGATGAAACTCAAATACTTTAGCCACCTAATGAGAAAGAAGGACTCACTGGACAAGAGCCTAATGCTGGGAAAGATTGAGGGCAAAAGAAGGGGATGACAGAGAATGAGGTGGCTGGATGGAGTCACCTAAGCGGTAGGCGTGAACTTAAAAGGACTCCAGAGGATGGTAGAGGACACGAAGGCCTGGAGGAATGTTGTCCATGAGATCACAATGGGTCAGACACGACTTCGCAACTAACAACAACAACAAAGAAACAAGGAGACCATAAATACTAGTCCTGCCTTAGGCACACAGCCAGTTGAGTGACCTTGAGTCAGTGACTCTTTCTCAGCCCTAGGAACGAGGCAATGACAAACCACTTCTGAAAAACCTTGCAAAGAAAACTACAGAGACTTGTTATCACTTCCCAACTGGATTCTTCTACGTTTCAAACGCTCTTAAAAATTATATTTCTCCATGTTATAATAAATCTGTGGAATTTTTCTGTCTTGTCAGATTTTTTTTTACCAAATTACTTTCACTCAACAGTATTTAAAATCTCAGCCATGTTCTATTTCAAATCCATTTCTCTGCTCTGTCATCTAATATATTATTCAATGATATTATAATTTTTAAAGGCTTTATAATGTATACATATTGGTTTAGGCTATTTTACAGTATTGGTGTAGATTAAATATATGCTGGGGAGATACTTTTTGTTTTTTCTAAAATTGAATATTACTTTGGAACTGTGTTTGATTTTATAGCTTTTATACTTTTGAAAAGATCTCAGAGAAATATGCTTGAAATCACATATCATGTCTCATTTGTCCTTAAAGATGGGCAGCAATCCACTTTTGGTGAGGTATATTAGAAACAGTTTACAATGCATTGCAGACTTACAGACTCAGGAGGGGGTTTTTTATTGGGGCTGCTTCAGCCCTGCAACAGGTCTGTTTCTGAAATAGATTCTTTACAGATGTAACTTGATTTTTAAATGATCAAAAGATGCAAACAATTTATCATATACCAGGGCATTCTTTGGTGAAAAGAATTACCACTTTTCTAAAATATCTATGAAATATATATGAAGTTGTTTTACTGATTGTTCACCTTTATATGGGTGATCATACAGAATGAATGAATGAATGAATGAATGAATGAATGAATGAATGAATGAATGAATGAATGAATTGGTTTGTCCATTCACATTTACTGTATGCATCTGAAATGGTATATTACTAGGGAAGTATAAACATAAAACTCATATGAACAAGCATTCACTACATGATGAAAATAGTTGTTTCTGATGTTTTTGAAGTCGCATCATTTTTATAAAAGAGACGGGATTGCTGGGAACCTAATAACGTTTAAATGTGAGAGATAAGGAAACTGAGAGATACATCCATATAAAATAAGGCAAGGTCTCTTTCTGTTTTAAGTAATTGCTCCTTTGAAGCATGCTTCTAAAGTACAATATGTTCTCCAAATGTACAACCATGACATCAACTTCTATGCTATTCTAGACATTATTTACTTTTATTTTGTGAGAATAATACCCATGGCCTCTACAACACTACCTCAATATTTCCATTCTTTGGCAATCATCTGCATGCTTATTTCAGACTTGTAAGAAACAATAGTTCAAAGTTTACCTTCCAAACTTTACCTTTAATGTGGTTGTATGGTACTTGTGGAAAACTAGTTGTCTTCAAGTGCCCATCCTCTTTTCATTAAAAGAATAGATTATTCTAATTTACGCTTGGAAAATAGTGGGTTTTTGTTATACATATCATCATTTTAAGATAGATGTTGTTACATTTGCTTCTGTAATACACCAATGGCTCCATCAATTTAGGTGGGGTAGATTGCATTAGAGAAAATGTACTACATGGAATGTTCTGTGACATTAGAAAATTTGAGATATAATTGGGTCACCAAACTAGAAGGAGCATATTGTAAAATGACGAAAACACATTGCAGAGTTTGCATAAGACAAATGAACATAAAAACGATCATTCTCTAAGGGGTTATTTTAATTGAATACATTTAATATTTTCAGAAGCAGTTAAAGCTGACACCTGCTGTTTTATAGAGTGACGTGGTCTGGAGCTATCTAGCTCTTTCCAGCAAGCTGAAGAGGCAAAATAGCTAATTAAAATGTACCAGGAAAGACATTTAGTGAAATTGGATAAAAGTGTTGTTTCTAATAAGTAAAAAAGTGATTTCTTGGGCCTTTATAGTTTGTCAAAACTAACAATTGGAGCATAAATAAAATATCCAGGAAAACATAACTGTTTGAATAAAATCATTGCAAAGTTATTTGGTTTCTGCATTTCAGAAAGTTTAACTACAGTTGAAATTGATCATAAGGGCAAGAATGTAGTTCTATCAAAATAATTATAGGATTATAAACATATATATAGATCAATGAACTCTGGCTACGATTGGTATAGTCATCGCAGCACAGAGGTTACCAGAAAGCAAACCAGCCCACTCTATGCATTATCTTTGGGGGACTCAGTAACACTCCCCTAAATCAGCATTGTAGTATTTTCTCATGCTTTTGCTTAGCAAGATAACCTCTTTTTAATGTTTTGCTACTTAAAACATATAATTTGTAAAAGTCGTGTTGGGCAGAGAACCCAAGGAAACAGGTGAGCATGTTCTTCAGCAATGGTTTAATGCAGTGAAGAGATATAGATTATGAGAATGTTTATGTATAAAGTTCATACGATATAGTTATGTCATGTAGAAGTGAGAAAACCATTAATAAAGAACTTGCTATTAAACAAGCAGCAACAGAACAGACCAATAACTGCATCAACAGAATTTGTGGTTGTATAGTACAGGAAAGGAGGAGAAAACATTTATCCAGCTCCAAGGAAGCATCCCAAGATCTATTCCTTCTTTTCCAAATTTTTCACATGAGAACATCTTGATCCTATTGCCCACTATTGGATACAATGGACAAAAAATAGGCATGGACACTTTCCCCTCGTCTTTCCTACACATGACACAGTCCTTCTTTCTACAGTCTTAATCCTAGGTGAGTGATGGTGAACCTTTTGGGCACCGAGTGCCCAAACCCAGAACGTGCGTGCTTCTGGAGAGCCATAAACCTGAAGACTAGTTGGCTGGCATGTGACCATCTTTGGCCATTTTCATGCCGGTTTTTGGGTTGTTTTCTGTGCTGCTCTCTGGCTGTTTTTCAGACTGAAATGGCCTCAAAACAGCCCAAAAAATGGTCTGAAAATGGCCCCCAAATGGCCTGTTTTTTTGACCATTTTGGGGGGCCATTTTCTAGTGCTCTGGCACCCATGAAGGCTAGCTGGCTGGCACACCAGAAACCAAAAGAGCAGCTGGCGTGCCACCTCTGGCATGCGTGCCATAGGTTTGCCATCACAGTCCTAAGTGAAAGATCTACAGCAAAAAGTTCTTCATATACTAAGCATCTGAACAATACATGAGTGGGAAACCTATTTGTCCTAATTCCTTCGGTCATCTGGAATTTGAGAAAATAGAAACAAAAGCTGGTGCAAAGCTTCCCACAATCCAGGAAGACCAGGAGGAGCAGAGAGATCGCCTGTCCAGCCCCTTTTCTTCTAAACAAATTATTCTAGAAACAGTTCTTCTCTGCAGGCTGATTGCTGAGGCACCAGAATTAGCCCAGGAATACGACACAGACATGCAACTGATTTATAAACAGGGCAGAACATTTTCAGTCCAATTTTAATTGTGTCACACAGACTCCAAAGAATGAAATGCAAAAGGGAGAAAAAAGTGGCAGCCAAAAAAAGGAAATCCAGTAAATGCCAAATGCCAAGATCACTTCCCCTCCTTCCCTCCACTTTTTTTTATCCCTTTGCAAGGGTTCTCACATGAACTGTTTCAGAAATGTTCATAGCTGGCCTCATGTTGCTATAGCAGCCCTGCAGTGTCATATTATCTACAGAACAAGTGTGTGGAAATTAAAAAAGGGGGGGGAGGAAAGTGGTACGTTGATTGTTCCTCTTGCTGTAAATGTACATACGCTGGTTTATCAGTTTTTGTTCTAACTTTTGAACTATGTACTATACATTCCTACTGCCGATGTTAAGGTAAGGGTTTGGGAGGAGGGCCTCTATTATGCCTGGCATGAAGTTCAGTAGTTACAAACCTGAAACCTGCTGCTTTTGATTGAGAGTGAGGGGAGAGATGCGAGAAGATTGCTCTTGTATTCCCATATGAAAGCTTTTTGTTATACGAGCACTGTACATGCTGTACTATGATCTTGTGATGCAAAATTAATGCTCACAATATTATAATCCGGCAAACAGATAAGCCCTTAAAACCAGCAAGTTTAGCATTTCAGAGATCTCAAAATAGATGCACAGTTCAAGGTAGTACAGTCATTTTTTTTTCCATTTACTTGAATAACATTTGTCCCACATCTAATTAAGCTCTTTATATCCATGTTCTTGAGATCTACCTTTTTTTTAAAGGCCTCTAAATTAATCACCTAAATCCATTAAATGACCCAAAAGAGGGAGGGAGGAATCAGAAGCTTTCTTATCTGATATGTTACTGCCATAAACCCTTTTCTGACCTTGTGTATTCGGCAGACAATCCTGGCTTGGTTTAAGAATTATTGTACCAGATATCAAAATACATTCCATTTGGTTTTAAACTACAAAGAGTGGTGTCATTCGCCAGACTATGGTTGCTGGATAAAATAAGCAAGCAAGCAAACAGGACATTATCTACATTCTACTTCAGACCTCAAAGAGCCTAGTAAATGTTATTAGTGCATTGATAGGTGAATGAATAGCTATCAGAAGAAACCAAGCATTTCCTGTTCATTTATAACGCCATGAAACATGATCCTAAAACAGGCCACTGGATCATGTCAAGAGGTCTGACACACTAGTGCAAAGACATCATTTTTTTAAAAAGGTGACAATGGTGGCAAGGGAAGATATTTATTTACTGTATTTTGGTTGAATTATTGCAGTTATATATGAACTTGTCATTAGAGTATCATTCCTGTAACCATCTCTGAAATAAATTGGGAGCTATATAAATGTACCACATGCCAGGATTCATTTGAGTAGCATTTGGCAAATCCCTCCAATATGAATACAGGGATTCATTTGATTTATTGATCAGTAAGCCAAATGGCAACAGAAATTCTTCAGGCAAGCATTTTGCCAATGATCTTTTTCATATTGCAGTCCAGTTTTGTATATTGTATACTACCAGTGTATTGAATATTCTCAATACAACTAGTTTAAATCTGAACAGATCTTCAGTTGGTTGTACTTGGATTGGATTGGAATAATGCAAGTCCTTATTTCTCAATCTGTGTTTTGCAAACAAATCTAATTTATTTGATAATATAGGGGAATGTGTCCTTTCTTCCACTGGTTGCATAAATAATATTGCAAACCAAAGAAAATTAGTTTGCCGTCCCACTTGTGAGATGGCTCCCTATGTCTTGCCACAAAAAACAGTGAGTATTTTTTCATAACCACAAAATAATTATCATTCTTTGCAATGCTAGCTGATTCCTGGGGGAGACTGGGAAGAAACCTCACCGAACAAACTTTTTTGCTGTTCCCAACAATGTGATGACTAAATATATCTGACCCATAATTAAAATGGTGAAATTTGAAGGAATTGTTGGCTTCATTTCACAAAAAGTAGGAGGAGAAAACTCTAACTCTTCAGTAGTTTTATAAATAACCATCAAAAGCTGGAACAGTGCTCTAAAAATATTGCTGTTACCCACTGTAATGTGGGAATAAGGGTGAAAAGAATCATATTGACTTTGGGAGGACTGATTGGAGGTGATCAAGACTTCTTTTTCTAAAGGCTATTTTGTCATGTGTGACAAACTGTTGATGGAATGTAAGACTACAAAGATGCATTTCAGTTGATACTGTGTTGACCCTTTCCATGCCCTTTTAATTCATTCAAAGCATAATGGAGACAGGGGTAAATAAATGTTGCAATGGGTGAGAATTCCATTCAGACTTTGTGTGGGTGGGTGGACAGAAATCATGGAAGATGGAGAGTATTTTAATTATTTTTTAAAATCAGTTTAAAGTGGAAAAAATAGCCCATAGCCCATGCTATGTAGAACTTTATAGTGATAGCACCTTGAATTCTACCTAAAAGCCTATTGGGAGCCAGTGTAGCTTAAGGGATAATGGTGGTCAAAATAACATCACAAAGGATGCAGCACTTCCATCTCAAGCTCGACATAGATCATTGATAAGGGCAACCAAAGCTCTCAGTACTATACCCCAATCTGAATCCTTCTTGGAAAGGGTCCAGATCAGCCTTGTAAAAGAAGCTTCTGCTATGGTCTGTTGCAAATACAGTTTGAATCTCAAAATTTGTGGTAGCTGTTCTTAATTATTAATGGATTCTCTAATATTTGCCACAAAACCCTCTTGTCAAGGGCTGTGTTCTTGAATAATTGACTATGTGCCTTCTAGTTCATGTATCAGCCTGGATGAAACCTAAGAAATGGATTGAGGTAAAGATAATATTTCATTGAAAATTGATTCAAATATATTTACATAGGTGCTGTAACATTTAATGAAGGATACATGACAATCAGACATGTAATCTCTTTATGTTTTGAGTCCTAAAATGGCTAAAATATACCAGGAAATATGACAAAAATATAATAATTGCTAAGCCATTGCTTAAAATGAAACATAACAAAATAAACAAACTAAAAACATCAAAACCATTAATAGCTAAACTTGACATTGTTCAATTGCTTTAATGCCTTAAATAGCAAGCAGTTACTGGCATAATGATGTATTTGTTGAGTGTTTCATATTTTTTGACACAAATTACTTGGTTTTATTTTATTTTTTTAATGCATCTAGTAATAGCAGACACATTATGTATGATAAAAATGCCATTACAGGGGGTAAGTTGAAAGAATTTGTACATAAATCTAAGAAAAAATAACAGCATTTAGCAAGATTTTTATCAACATTCCTCATGTCATTAGTGGCAGGTAGAAAATTAATGTGACCTGATTCAATTACTACTTATAGGAAAGAAATGACCACTGAATATACAAATCATTGTATACTTCTGGACACTTTGGCACAAGGCATAGACATACAAATGCAAAAACACAAATAACAAAATTTGCTTGCTAGTTTTTAAGGATTTCAGACATTTTGCTCTGTTTTAAAGAAAAAAAAGCCATCCTGCCTCTCTTTGATCTGTCAACAGCTTTTGAAGCCATTGACCATGACACCTTCTAGACTGGCTCAATGGTTGGGAGTGATTGATGTTGGGAATTGTAGCAGTTCTCTTCTTTCTTCCAAAAATGAATCCAGTGAATATTGGTGCAAAGCAGAGGTCTCACATTAGACTTTTACTTTGAGGGGTGCATCAGGGCTCTACCTTGTCCTGTTCAATATCTCCATGAAGCTACTAGCCAAGTTCACTCATTGAAAGGAAATGAGATAGCATAAATAAGTTCATGATATCCAATTGTACATCTTTATCCTAGGCTGATCAAATGATGCCTTCAAATTTCTTTCTTTTCCTAGTATGGAGACTGTAGAAGGGGGTGAATATACTGTGGGTGAATCTTGGAAAGATCAAGTAGTGGTGGATTTTTAGGGCCTCTAGATCTGGATATTTGCAGTTCTGCAGTTCGGCTGTTCAAATCTCACCGGCTCAGGGTTGACTCAGCCTTCCATCCTTCCGAGGTGGGTAAAATGAGGACCCGGATTGTTGTTGGGGGCAATATTCTAACTCTGTAAACCGCTTAGAGAGGGCTGAAAGCCCTATGAAGCGGTATATAAGTCTAACTGCTATTGCTATTGCTATTGCTATATTTTCTATTTCTAAGTCTGAATGGGGATTCATTGACACAGAGTTGGTGAGCAATTTAGAGATCCTCTTGAACCACATGGCCTACTCTAAGAACAACTGTGGCTAGGAAGATTTTTTTCACAAAAAATATTTTATGTACCAACTTAGCTATACCTAAACCAGGAGACACTATTCACTTCCTGTTTTGACTCTTGGAATGTAATCTCCATAGTGTTGTCCTTGAAGAGTATTTGGAAGCTTCAACTGGTGCAGAAAGAAGTGACACAAAACTTTTTGGTATGATGAACTAA
Organism: Thamnophis sirtalis; assembly: GCF_051295495.1. Taxonomy (NCBI): domain Eukaryota; kingdom Metazoa; phylum Chordata; class Lepidosauria; order Squamata; family Natricidae; genus Thamnophis; species Thamnophis sirtalis. The sequence continues at coordinate 131,245,278 of NW_028261382.1, read as the reverse complement.
GTCCAAGTGACTATTGCTTTTCACATTGCATTTAGTGCTAGTGAGCTTCAAGGTGTCAGTCATTACCTCCATTGCCCTTTATGACACAGAACCAGGTTTCCTATCTCTAATTTTCCACATCCCATCAGATCAGATAGAATGGGCATGCTACAGAGCTCTTCTATCAAACCATATCATCTGATTAGGATTCAAGAAGTGTGTCTTCTTTGCTTCAGTGCCTGCCCAATGAAACATTATTTTCACAGATGTCCTGATGGTCCTGCCCTGTTAACCTTCTGTAAGGCGTTAAAGACATGGCTGTGTTTCTGAGCCTTGGGCTGGAATGATGTCAAACATATTTCCTATGAAGGGGGAACAGTTGTGATGGACCACAGCGAAGCCACAATTTCCAGGGAAGAAGGACACATATTGCACATGGATAGAGGAGAGACATGAAGCAACTTGTCAGGATAGGACACAAAAGAAGAGAATAAGGATAGCAACTCTTTAGAATTTCCCAAGGTATATCTGTTAGGGGGAGAGTAGCAAGTCTTTAGCCTGGGAATATTCTGTCTATTGTGTGTAGACAAATAAAGAACAGAATCCTAGCTAAATTGTTCTATGTCAATCTTGGGCTGACAAATATTAAGCGGATTTGATTCACATTATTTATTCATTGGCATGTTTTTGGAGTTCTAATCAGTATTTTTATACTGGGTTTATAGTTGTTATATGCATTTATTTTGGTAGCGTTGGTGTTTTAAATTGTTAACCGCCCAAGATTATATCCTGAGATTTGCAGCCAGATAAATCCTTTACATAAAATAAATACATAAATTTAGCTAATGAATTAGCTCCAAAGTTAGTATCCGGCAGTGTTTTTCCAGTGTTTTGAGGCAGAATAGTTACATACTTTTACCTGTTCTCCATTTTTATGCATTCCACTTTGAATAGCTTTTATATGTAAATTATATACCTGTGAGCCTCTCCATGTAATTTGAAAGTGTCAACCCTATGAGATATACTAGATGAAGAAACTGACTCCACAGGAAGACCAGAACTATATTTTAGTAAGATGGCTCTGGTAACAGAATCTTGCAAGTCTGACTGTTTTCCTTTCCTTCTCTTCCTTTTGTACCCCAGGAAATCAGGGGGAGGGGGAACAATCGAAATCTTTTTCTAATACTTGGTCTGCCTCCTTGGGCCTAATGTATGCTTTTACCTATTGTTGCCCTAATAGCTTCTGGATATCTTATCCAAGGTCATCGCTGTGGCTCACTACACAAAGCCTAAAAAAGAGAGACCGAGAGACATTCATAATTGCACTGAAGCACCACAATAGTTGGGTAAAACAAAAGGCAGTGACTCCAACAAGTCAGAATAAATTCCTCCTTTTCTTGGCAACAATTCAGAAATAATTTGCAATTGTCTTTTAGTATATATGCATGCATAAATAAGAACTCATCCACACACTTTCCAGTTTAGCTCATACCCCAAGAATTTTCTGGTGGTCTCCCAACCGGTTTCAATCAAGACCCTGAATAATTGTTTCAGGAGCAACCAGTTTAATTAGAAATTGCCAAACTGCCATGCTCATTTTTATCTGAATAAATATACATTGGATGTAACAATACTGAATACAATTCTGAGCCATAGCATCATGCAATCTTTCAGTTACATACATAATGTGGATGATGCATCAGGACGTATGCATCCTGGGTTCTGCTAATGAAATGATGGAAATATCTTCATGTAATGGCACTTCTTCAAAACTGTCCTCTCACACATGAAAGCTTTGAATTCATACCACACGCATTCACACAAATAGTATTTAATAGTGTAGTTAAATTACCAATGTGAAGACATTCCTTTTAAAAAGAGCTTCTGAAATTACCTGCATAAAGATGTCCAAAGATTTAGGAAAAGACAAATTTGGCTGCATATTGTTATTCTTATCCGCCCTGTGGGAAGATTACTAGAATGGATTCAGGCTTTATAAATTCATATGAGATGGAACCTAGTCTTCAGAGCGAGCAGAAATGAAAGCTTAAATGATCTGTGTTTCTCTAAATCTACAATGACCTTTTCAGAGATTTCATGGAATATATTCCTATGTTGACTATCAAGAAGCAAAATTGATTTCCAGAGGATTCAAATAAGGTTAATGTTGTGCCATTATTTTATGAGATATGACTGGAGTGACTTGGACCACTATAGATTAGGTGGTTTGACTTTGATCCTGTATGAAATCGTAGGCAAAGATAAAATATAAGGTGCAATCATTGAAGAATTAAAGGATAATTAATCTGAAGCACCAGCCCTTAATGGAAAATAAATCTTGTCAAACAAATCTGATATCATTTTTGATGAGAATATGCTGCTCTTCTTTCCTTTACACTATGAGATCTACATTCCATTGTTGATTTATTTGACTAGGCAAACTGAGTAGGTGAAATAAATATTATCCAAAGTGCTAAAGATGAGTTGGACTGAAGAAATATATCTGGCTGTATTTTCAAAAGAAAACCCTTGAATAATATAGCTTTGTTTACAGGTTTTAGTTGAAACCGAGGAACAAACAATATGTAGTTATTGCAAATAGAAATGAGGTATCTCCAATACATGGTACCTAAACTGAAGTAGTGCATTATTAGAAATATAGAATATGAAAGACAACTCTGAATTTACATATATAGTAATTCAAGAAGTCCAGAAGGCTTTGATGGGTAGGCAATAGATTGTCATTGTTATTGGCAGTCTGAATGTACCTATGCAGTCAATTATCTGAATGCACATATGCAGAATTATATGAATACACATATGCAGTCAAATGTGTTTTGCATGAAATCTTGCCCTTGTTATGCTTGGTTGTGATTCATTAATCATCCAGTTTTATCCTCCATCAAATATATTCCATTGTAGTTTTCTTGTTTAAGGGAATCAAATATTAAGCACTAAGATCTTTAATATTAATCATAGTTTATCTATGGAACATATTGTTTATTTGAAAGATGATCACATTTCTATGATTTAAATAAAATGACATAGCTAAATCAATGGTCTTTCCTAGAATAATATATGGCTAAGTAGGCGAAACATTGAAAAAGGAGCAAAAGTTAGTCACAGTCAGTTTATGGATGTGGAGACAGTTACTAAGAATACTATGTACTGTAAAAAGAACCAATCTATCAATCCTAGATTGGTTGTTCAATTAAGGCAATGATCAGCAAGAAGAAGCGACTTTGAGCATGTGGTACAAGCAGATGATAGACTAGGAAAAATGACTATATTAAGAAAAATGCAAGATTGGGACAAAATGAGTAAGATGAATGGATAAGATCAAACAAGTTACAGAACAGACTCTGGAAAACCTATGGTCGTGATGGCAAACCTATGGCACGTGTGCCACAGGTGGTACACGGAGCCATTTGTCAGGGCATGCAAAGCATTGCCCTGTCAGCTGGCCAGCGCACAGACTTCAGCTTTCTTTTGAGGCCATTTTTTGCCCTCTGGAGGCAAAAAAGGGCTGGTTTTAGCCCTCTGGAGACTTCAGGAGGCTTCCCTGGAGGCTCCAGAGGGCAAAAACCGACCCCACGACCAAACCGGAAGTCACTTCCGGGTTGCTCGTAGGGCTGGTTTTCCGGAACATTCAGGGGCCTTCCAGAGGCTTCCATGAAGGCTCCAGAGGCTAAAACCAGCCCTAGGAGCAAACCAGAAGTGACTTCCTGTTTGCTTGTAGGGTCATTTTTGCCCTCCGGAGCCTTCAGGGAAGCTCCTGAAGTCTCCGGAAGGCCTCGGGGGAGGGACTGTTTTCGCCTTCCCCAGGCTCCTATAAAGGCCTTAGAGCCTGGGGAGAATGAAAAAGCATGCCAAAAATGGGGGGAGCACTGGTCATGCATGCATGTACCCTGGGGTCATGCGTAAAGCATTATGGATGTGGCACGCCCACATATGACCCTCCTGCGCTCCCCCAACATTTGGCACATGAGCCACAAAAGGTTCGCCATCACTGACTTTTGGGTTATTGCTGGAGACAAGTCAAGAGGGTAAACATTTCTCCTTGAAGTCACCAAGTATCAAGCCAGACTTGATGACATTTACTAACATGTAGGTTGAGGGGTTAGAATAAGGCATTATTTTCTTACCCTGACTCTACATTCAAGTACTATATAAATATATGATTCTTTAAAAAAAAAAATTGGAAGCATCCATCTATTTTGAAGCCAGATTCTCACAAAGAGTTTGGCCATCCTTACATACATTTATGCTCAAAGTAAATATGTGACTTCAGTTTCTTCAGGCATTCAGTTGAATGTATAGAGAAGTTCAAGCTGGGCAGAACATAAGAGTTATATATGCTGCTTTATTCCATTCTTTTCTCAACCTCCACATGTTCTCAGTAGGGAGGGACCTAAAAGGAAATATAGTTCTGCTGTGTGATTTATGATCTCTGCAAAGAAGAGACCCAACTTATGCAGAAAATAATACTCATAGTCAAGCATATGTAAGTTCAGTTTATGACCAGATCTTCAGCTGAAAGAAGTTAGTCAAAAGTGCATGGCCCACATGAACACTAAGTTCTCAGCTGGATTTGAGGTTGAAGGTTCAGCTGATATTCAGAAATCTAATCTGGACAAAGGTTTTTCCATACTACAATCCACTATATTGTAAGGTCCTGACCAGATGAAGAAGAAATAATATTTTTTTTCAATAGAAAAAAATTGGTGAGAACGTTTAACAAATACTTTATGATTAAAAAAACAGCTCCTTCATAATAAACATACAAATTGGTTTTGTTCTTTTCTAAACCTAAAAATATTAACAACCCAATGGGTCACTACCATTTAGACAATAAATGTGTTTACAATCTATGAGTCAATATATGGACTAACACATGAGATCTGCAGTTTCCTAGACAATCATTGAAAAGAAAACACATCACGCTATCATTTCAGAATCATACTGTGATCATCAGAAAGAAATGCGGGCGCTGTCTTACTGGCTTGACTTGTTACTGGATTATTCATATGCTGACACGATGCTGGAGACAATCTCTCAGCAGGAGCCTTCATGTTTACTCCCAGCTACTTCCTAGCTGCTCTGTAAGGGAATTAATCTAGAATTGAAACAGTCATGCCTATCCCGTCTTATTTTGAAACCTGAGGAATAAAGGATAGAAATGAGAAAAAAGATAATATTGTAGGGGGAAAAAAGTCATTCATACAAAACCAATCAGATAATCATCTCCAAAAAGCCTGTAGGCTGATGATTAATGGATTTCAAATGTTACAATTTACCCATTCCTACTCCTTTAGTAAACAGTTAAATGGAGATTTTCCCTCCCCTCCCCATGATTAATGAAAGCTAGCTAGGGATACTCCTCATATCCCACATTCCTGAATACAATAGAACTTGCTATAAGTGAAAACTGGTTTATTTATTGAACTTCCTTAATTAGAGGCAATATTATACCTATTAGAGATAATATTATTTATTAAATGTATATGCTTCCTGTATCCCTGACAAGATGACTCTTGGTGACTTACAGATCATAAAAAGATAAACAGAAAAAGAATTAATATTTTAAAATTATGCAAAACACCAGGAACCAAGAGACAGATAGCACAGGGATGAAGTTCTCTTACTGTATCAATCACCTCCTCAGGGTCTCAACCAACTGGCAACATGAAGTTTTAATAACTTTCTGGAAGGCCAACATGACGGAAGAATGTTCCACGGGGTCAGAGCCACAGCAGAAAAAGCTCTTCTCCTTGACCACACCAGCCACATTCCACTAGCAAATGGGGTCTCAGCAGGCCTCTTCAACTGATGTGGAGGGGGGTTAAGTCCCATTGGGATGAGAGAGCTCCTCAGATACCCTGGAACCATGCCATATAGGGCTTTAAAGATAGTAATTAACACCTTGAATTGGACCCAGAAGAAAACTAGTAACCAGTTCTAGGGGCTTCTAGAACTGTGTGTGCCACTGCATTCTGCACCAGATGTAGCTTCCAAATACTCTTCAAGGATAGCCCCATGTATAGCATGTTTCAGTAATCCAACTGAGAGATGACTAGGGCATGAGTGAATATGCACAGAGACTCATGATCCTGGTAAGAGCACAACTGTTTCACAATACAACATTGTACCAAAGCTCTCCGAGCCATGACTGCCATCTGCTCTTCAAGCAGGAGTCACAAGTCCACGAAAAATCTCATCAGGTCTGTCTGGCATAATATATCCCAATCCATAACTAAAGTTGATAAACAACTAGATCCTGAGGTCCCTTGTAGCCACATTCATTATATCTTGTCAGGGTTCAACTGAAGCCTATTGTCCCCCATCCAGGCACTGAAAAAGGGAAACCACAGCACTGCTTGGATTGGGGATGGGGGCAGGGATGGAGATATAAAGCTGTGTATCATCATCATACAGATGTTGGGTGATCTTTCCTGGCAGTTTCATGTGGAAAGACAAATGCCTTCATGTGCCTTGTGACTGGATTGGATCATTATTGAGACAGTAGAGATGATTATATAATGATACTATTAAAATACTGTAAGGAATTAAGGATGATCAAGTCTACCCATTTTGATTTTTCCAACTTCAGTTATTTGAACTCTGAAATCCTTTCTCATTTATTAATGACTTTGGTATGTTATTATCAAAGCATCAACAGAACAAAGTTCTCATTTCTCTAATTAACTAACTTTGAAGCAGAGGCAGTAACTCGCTACATATCCTATGAAGTTTCTTTCAGGAAAAATAAAGGTAGGAAGTCTACTAAAAAAATCAAACAACCCCACATATTAAAAAGTCTAGATTTATACCCATATCTTATGTTATTACTTCCTTTCACATTCATATTTTTAAATATAAATATTTTGCTGTTCTATATGTTCCCTTGGATGTGGCCATTAGACCTTATACTAGGTGAGTGTTCACAAAATTGTGACTGTAATGGTTAAGCTTCTACAAGCCTCTTTAGAACACTTCACTGATAACAATGCACTATTCAAAATTATTTCTTAAACTGCATGAAGTTGATTTCCCACCCACCCCAAACTATTAACTTTTTTCTCCCCCCCCCTTTTTTTTTTTTAGTATTTAGATCACAACTCCTGAAGACTTAGCTATATTTTGACAGGAGCTGACAAAGAGTGCCATGGAATTGTGACTCAATTGTCATCTTCAGCATGTTCAAGCTGAAAAACTCTGGATGAATGCTAGGTACTAATTAGAACTGTTATATTAGGAAAGCAAATACAATGGTGTCTAACATTAAACAAAGCATAGTTCTCATCACAAATGGTTTCTTTTGTGTTCAGGTTAGTCTACAAAACCATTTTGCATGTTAATGAAGCACAAACAATTATGGCTAAGGTAACCAGCTTTGTGCAATTACAAAAACCACATAAAAGCCCTATTGTTTGTTGTCTTTTGATTTTTAATGCTAATTTTGCATAATTTGAGGATTTCATTTTGTAGTGCAGCATGAAATTAGATTGTTGGCCCTGTGAAGGCTTTAAAGGAAGGAGCAGAAAACTTATATGATAGGACAAAAACTAATTCATTACTTTTTTAAAATGAAAAATAATAATAATTCTTCAGGAGGAAGTGGACAAACAAAGGGAAAAAGGAAGATATGGCAGAAAACTTTTACCCTGTGAAAAAAAATATGTAGATGGGAAGAGAAAAATGAATGACACATAAAGCAAAAAAGCCAGGCTGTACATCCAAAGCATCTTCTAAATGTTAGTGACTATAAGTAAAAGGATATCATAATTAGTAATGATTCATATCCCACTTTTAAAGCCCAATCCTGTTTTCTCAGAAACAAATCCCATTGTGAATCTTGCTTTCAAGAAAGTGTGAAAAAAATGCTAGCCTTAATTTTCTTTAAGTGCTACAGATGGCCTTAAAATGGAACAGTTGCTGCAGTCATCAACAATCCTTCCTCAGATTCAATACAATAAGAGTGATGCTCCTTCCTGTGGAGGCATCACCAGTCACTTAAACGTCTCTTGAATAATATCATAGTACTACACAAATAGCCATCTCCTCTTTGCTACAGCTTTAGGAACTGTGTTAATGTCTGGAGCAGCTTCTCATCCACTGCTACCATGCAGTTTCAGTGAGGTTCATGATAGAACTACAAATCACAAAAAAACATGGGGCTATCACTGAAAATGATAGGAAATGTCAGTCTTTCACTTCATAACACCTAGTTTTAGCTTTCTGATATGATTCTTATAGGAGCTCCCTCAGCTTCATAAATGTCATACAGTGAAAGTAAAAAGTCACACCATGTACTGGCATTAGGATACTGAAGGCAGCAGGACTTAATATATGGGCAACATTTTTACTTGTAGTCTCTTTTCCTTGCCGTATGTTATGTATTTGAGTTTATTTATAATAATAATTAGAAATTTGCTAAATTACAGTGACAAAAACATGTTTTATGTACTATAACATTAACATAGACATGTACCAATGATGGTGCTAGTCAGCGTAGAAATATTTTTTGGAATTGGATAGCCATTTCCACCAAAATAGTTGGATTCCATCTATTAATCCTTCTTTCTCCCTGACAGTCTCTAAGATTGTCTTTCAATATTGGGACTCCCCAGTACCAATTAATGCCAGAAATTGAAAAACTGAGAAATCTTATGATGTAAAGAACCACAGAGACTACCTTGAAGATATTTTGCAGCAAATTAGCAAAACATGATTTAAACCCAGAACAGGAACAGAATATTAGAAAAAAACTCTTCTTTGTTTAAAAACAAATCTTATTGGTATAAAAGGAAGGAAGGAAAACTTGCTAGGATTTCAAAGTTCTGTCACTATAATCTTTATCAATAAAGAGAGGTCCAATAATCTTATGAGTATTTCTTGATCTGTCATATCTTGAAGCGCTAATATGTGGTACTGCATAAGAGCCATTGTGTTATAACCTAAATAATGATTAGACCAGGGGTGGGTTTCAAAAATTGTTCGAACCCTGGTTTTTGTTAGACAAGAGAATAATTATGGAAGCTATTGAAATAGGGAAACACCCCCGCAACATGAATAAATGTGATGATACCTCCCACCTACCAGACATCTGGAACCTAGCCTTAGTCAATAAATGAGTCCCAGGCACAAAAACCAACACAGGACCCAGAACAACACAATCAAGATGTGACAACATAGCCAACCAATCCATTTAAAGCAACAAAGCCAACATTCCACACACACACACACACACACACACACACACACACACCTATATTTATAGAAAAATGGCAGCTCTGATCATGCTTTGCTCGCACAAGCACAAAGCCAAAGGCACCAGCCTGAAGATGACGAGTGTGACCTCATCGAAACGTCGCCAAGATACTGTCAATCTTACACGGGAAAAGACCCAAATGCAGCAAGACCTGCATACCTATACCCGTGAAAATCTACAAAACATACACACACAGACACACATATACATACACACACACAGACGTACACATCTCTGTTGTGTAACTCCTAAAAAGTTTTTTTTAGGATTGCTGTATAAATGTCTTCTGCCACAGATACAGCACTCCTTACAGGCATTCAGTGACTTATTTGACAAAGATTTTTCAATGCGGCTTATATGTTTTGATTAAAAAGGAAGTCCCAATGAGTTCAGCTTAATTTTTTAGATATCTGATCAATAAATCATACTTCTTCAGCATTGCATGGAAAGAGGCTGCACAATAAAAGGTACATTTCATTTTTCAGGACTGAAATTATCACAGTATGCATTCTAAAAATCTGTATAACTGAATCTCTGACATGCTAGCTTTACACATGCAGAGATATTTTAATTTATGGGTTGCCTTAATGTAAGCAATTTCACCACCACATATTTAGATGATAAAGCTTCTACTATTACATCATTTCCAGAACTTCTGGATCCACTCTAAGGATACACACAAGAAATAAGAGCTTAAACTTTCTTAGCATATTTGCATTGTAGCATTTCTCTTTTGAAATATTTCCTGCCAGCCTTAATGTGAATAAAAGGCACAGAATTTGATATTTTGGCATGTTTTATCTCTTTTCTCTTTTTATGTTTTTATGATCTACTGTATATAAAAATTGAAGTAAAAAAGTCTAAAGTCTTGTTTTGTTAATATTTATGTATTGATTTGTACTTTTAACAAATGCCCTTTATTCTTTTCCTGATACAGTCACTATCTTCCTCTATGTATTTGCCACAATATTCTGTGCTGCTATTGTAATTTCTCTACATTTTTTCACTCCACTTTTAGTTTTTATTCAAGGTTGAAAAGGAGGTGGGCTATTAATGCCTTCAGCAAAGCATTTCCACTGTTATCATCTGGTAATTATTTTCTTTTTCTTTTTTTAATTACCAATTGGTATGTGAATAATTGATTCATGGCTGTCACAGCATGGAGATGACATTGTATTTTCTTATTCCATTTCTGCTACCTCCCACTGTCTGCTTACTCTTTTCTTCTTTTTTGTAGTCTTTGTTGACAAAAAGCCACACACACATTTGGTGAACTGTAGATTCCACTTCCATCAAGAAGCGAAAGGAGGCGAGAGCTGACTATTTTACAAATTGAATAACATTGTCACTTAATTTTGCATCAATATTGCAATAATTTAAAACTGCATAATCAAAACATCATTTCACCAAGTTTGTAAATTGCTGCATACACATTTGTTTAAGGTCTTCAAGAGTTAATTAAACTGCTTATATGCAAACAAGTTTAAAACAAACAAGACTGAACTTCATTGAATAGGCTGGAAAATAGAACACATTTCTAAATTTAAGACTGAAAAACAGTTATATAAGAATAACACACAGAGAGACCTATAAGACTTGAAATATCATATGACTTATTCCAACTTGTATTCTAATGTAATCTTTCCTATGAGCTCTGCAAGTCTGCATACATTATATTCCTTTGGAATGACCAGATAAAGAACCATTTATAATTTTAATCACATGCGTAATGGACTCTAAGAAGAGGAGGAACATTCACAACCAAAACAATATAGATAAAAGAAATGTGAGTCTGAGGAAGAAATGTAATTTGAGAAACTGTCTCAGACTGTATGCTTCGTTGTTGTACTAAAAATAAAGGAAGGGGGTAAAATGCATTCATACTTGCAAGATTCTCTTATTACAACCTTATAATAGAATTCTTAACTTTTATTTCCTGGCTTGGTCCATCTCAAAAGGCTAACTCATGTCAGGTTGCAACAAACAAACAAACGCACACACACACACATAGAGACACACACACATCATTCAGAAAGTATTCAGACTCCCTTCACCTTTGTCAATTTTGTTGTGCTGCAGCCTGATTCTACAGTTGTTGAAATTCATTTTTTTCCATTAATCTACACTCAGTATACCATAATGACAAAGTGAAACCAGAATTTTAGAAATGTCTGTTAATTCATTAAAAGGAAAAAAAAAACTAAACTATACTCATTGACATAAGTATTCAGACCTTTTGCAATAACACTTGAAATTTCCATTTCTCATGTTTGCTGCTGACTTGTTTCTACACCTTGATTGGAGTCCATCTGTGGTAAATTAAATTGACTGGACATGATTTGGAAAGGCATACACCTCTCTATATAAGGCTTCATAGAGGATAATGCATACTGTAGCAGACTAAAAGCCATAAGGTCAAAGGAACTTTCTGCGGAGCCCTGAAACAGGATTATTGCAAGGCACAGAGCTAGGGAAGGCTACAATAACATTTCTGTTGCACTGAATGTTTCTAAGAGCATAGTGGCCTCCATAATTTTCAAATGGAATAAATTTGGCACAATCAAAATTCTTTCAAGAGTTGATCACTCAGTCAATCAGGGGAAAGAAGTAAGAGAGGTGACCAAGAACCTGGTGGTCACTCTGACTGAGCTCCAGAGATCCTATGTGCCCAGAGTCGCCCAGAGTCCCTAGGGAGTGGGCGGCATACAAATTTTATTAAAGTTGCAAAGTTGCAAAGATGTGGAGATGGGACAGAGTTCCAGATGGACAACCATCACTGAAGCCCTCCACCAATCTGAGCTTTATGGCAAGATGGCTACACAGATGCCTCTCCTCGTGCAAAACACATGAAAACCCACTTGGAGTTTGTAAAAAAGCACTTGCCACTTGTCCATAGCTTACAAGGCAAGAAGGATTCACAAACAACTTGTGGAAACTAGTGATAATTTGAAGAATGATGGTCCAGAAGGAAATGGAAAGAGTAGCAATACCAAGAATCATTTATTTATTTATTTATTTTCCTTCCTTCCTTCCTTCCTTCCTTCCATTCTTCCTTCCTTCCTCCCTTTCTCTTTTATCTCCTGCCGTTATTTTTATAAATAACTCAAGACATGGAACATACATAATGCTAATTCCTATTTTCCCCATGAAGAATGGATGTCCAAGGTCACCCAGGAAGATTTCATGCCTACACGGGGCTAGAACTCACAATCTCCTGGTTTCTAGCCGTGACTTAGTCACTACAACAAACTAGCTCAAAAGAGGGAACAAAATACAACAGTATTACCCCAGTATCAGTATTAGTTACATGCAGGTGGAGAATCGGGAAAGGAAAAACTAATAGGAGAAAGGCCTTTTCCCAAAGCTCCTTTAAAACCCATAATTTCTATTCTTGGAACTTTTCAGCAGGTGGGAGGGAGAAAGTATCTATCTGTTCTCAATTTTTTAAAAAGTTCTCAGGTCCGCTAGTTCTCCATATTTATGTCAGATTAATATTTAGTCACCAACCCCAACTCCCGACTGTAATTACTTTACTGAAATCTTCAAAATGATTAATGATCTGACAATTTGTTTTCACCAAAATTATACTGGCCACAAAGGTTTATTTGGTCAAAAATGAAGTTACCGGTGTAAATCTATGCATGGCTAGAATATTGAAAAGAGAGATTAAAAAACAGCTTGGTGAGCAACTTCCAATTTTCTTTGGAAGGAAATAAAAGGGGCAACTTCCGATCTGCTCATCCATTGTTGGAACACTTGAGGTTGCAGGAAATTTGCTTGAGGCCTGACCATCTCATTTACTTAAAATTGTATGACTAGAGAAGTTCCAGTTAAGGCAATACTGCCTTAGAGCAGCAAACCAATGGATAAGCTGTGTGGTCAGTGGAGAGGAAACAATATGGTCAGATCCCCTGATGATCTAGTGTCTCAGATCATTATGCATTTCTGCTTGGGGATGTAATATAATAGATAGCATTTGAATTCACTGCAAATCTTTTGCAGCTTGCCACGATTTGTTATTCTCTAAATGCATTGGGATTACAGTTTCCAGAATTCCCAGGCACTAAAGCAAATTGCTGAATTCACTGGAGGAATTTGCAAGTAGTAGTAGCCCTCCTGATCACTTTAACTGGTATTTTCATGATTGGCAGATAATTTTTTTTAAAAAAAGGAATTACGGTATATTTCAGTGTTAATTATGTTTATCCTATAACAAATGCTTTTGCATTTAATGCAAAGTGATCTGCAATGCATTTTTAATTCACCCCCAATTTAATTTGAATAGTTTTAATTTCTTCTGCAAGTTACTCATATGTATATTTTATTTGATAATTGCCAGTTAATTTTGAATATTTTTTCCAGTTATATTTGTTTTTCAAAAGGAGACCTGTAATGATACTGAATGTTTCTCATTTTCCCAAAGTAATGAGAAGACAGTGCTACAGAGTTTTAGGGCACCACTATAGAATTTAGCTTAAGTAGAAAAAGAAGGAAGATACATGTGATGGAATGTGCATATGGAGAAGCAGTGGTATAGAATTTTGGCAACATAGAGCTTTCCCAGAAAGAGATGCCGATTAAGAGACTGTACAGTCCAAAACGGATGAGGGGGGTGGTATCAGATTCAGAGAAGGTGCATCTTACAGTCTGTCAAGATATATCTAGTTGGAAGGTTATAGTTTTCATTTGGCAAGATTCTATCCATTAAACATAAGCATATAAAGGAATTAAACTCAGTAGGATTTCTCTAGGCTCAGACTTGACAAAACACTAGAAAAATCACTGTTTTAAAGGTAAACAGTCATGTCCAACTCTAGGAGCTAATGCGCATCTCTGTTTCTTAGCTGAGGAAGCCAGCATTTTCCCAAAAACACTTTCATGGTCACGTAGCCAGCCTGACTTTACACCAGGATCCACTGAACATTGTTACCTTCCCACCAAAGTGTTACATACATATCTATTCACATTTGCATGGGTTTGAACTGCTAGGTGAGCAGTATCTGGAGCAAGTAATGGGAGCTTAACCCATCCCCTAGTGCTGATGTCTTGAACCTGGGCTGACCAGCTCAGCATCTTTAACTAGTGAGCCACCATGCCCCAGTGTGTTTTAAGAAGATCTTATTTATTTACAAATAGAGCATTGTGACAACATTTATCTGCTAACAGGAGTCACACATGTCAAAATATATTATCAGTATTTTACAGACTGCTTGAGTCATTGCAAACTTTTTTGTAAAAAAAAAGTATTTGTAATATTTCTTCTTATTTTGTTCTATTTTTTTAAAAAAAAACAGTTCTAGGTAAATTACTGACCAGCAAATGCTGATAGGAATCTTATTCCAAATTATAAAGTAAGATCCTAGGTCATAAAATACTATCTGTTGTGGAATTGCCAATTAAGCTGAAGGGAGGAGAATCAAGCAAGGCTCTAGCTTGAAATCGTGGCACAGCTTCAAATGGCACAAGCTTGACTTTCTCTCAAATCCATGAAGTCTTATCAAGTTTTTCCCAGGGGAGGGCAAGTAGTCTAGTGAGATTCTTATAACATAGGTGATAAACAATAAAGTTACTGACTGAAACTATTCATGAGTGGCTCATTATCTCTTTATTGGGGGAAAGGACAGGGAGTCATTTAATTAATTATCCATCTGGGGCAGAGATTAAACACCAGGCTTCTCTTCCCCCTTTCCCCTTGATAGCTCAGTTTATAAACTGTATTTGATTATGTGGATCACAAATAGAGCTATTCTATCCATCATAGAACTTTCCAACCATATATAGCCTATAGGGGATTTCTAGAATTAACTCTGTATAGTCCGTATATTACTTTTTTAAAATTTGCAAATTAGACAGCAATTTTAAACTCTAAAAAAAATTCATTTTGTATATAGATGATTTTCCTTTCAAAATTTGTATTCAGTTTTCCCAATAGACTTATTTTTTCAGAACAGTTTTAGAGCTGAGAAATCTCTTGTAGAAGTTACTGAATCTAGTCCATATATTAGTCTTGAAATTAGGTCATTCAGTTAAAGATGTGACTTAAATGTAAGAAATTCATATACTAGTCAGAGTATTGCAGGTCCTAGTCTGTTGGGTCACTCTTCCAATGATAAATAACAGATCAGCTCCAAAAGTTTGCCATTAAGCCACTGAATTATTCACTAGATGTATATGTAATTTACAATGACTTCCCCTTTCTACTTTTAATTTGGTGGAGTGGTTAAAGCACCAGGCTAGAGACCAAGGACTGTGAATTCTAACCCTGCCTTTAGCACATTTCTCCCAGATGGATGAACCTAGGTCAGTTATTCTTTCTCAGAAGGAGGCAATGCAAACCACTTCCAAAATCCTTGCTCAGAAAACTGCAGGGACTTTCCCAGGCAGTAATCAGGAGTAGAACAAAAAAAATATTAAAAGAACTCTCCTCAAATCTACGTAATTATAAAAACTACTGTTCCTGGCCTTGAGTTGAAGCTATGCATATTGAGACTAGCCATTGTCCTTAGCTTTTATTTATGCTATAGTTCTTTCAAGTTGTTTCTTTCTCATTGTTTCTTCAGCTGAACATATTGGTTGATTTGTCACATGAGCAGAATGTTGTTCTGCAATGGACATAAAATGCACTGAACAGAAGATGCGATAAAAATTTCTCACTTCTTCTCTGCCTCCCTCCCCCCCTGCACCCCCTGCTTTCCGCAGTGATTGAACATTTCACTTGGTTCTGTGTCCAAGCTTCACTGGTCTATGGGCCTGAGATCATAATTTTAAGTCCTTCAGTGGCCTTCCAGCCAGGTTTCTTACACATCGTATGTCTAGCATGACTTGGGCTACTGTTTTATTTATGATGCAATCAGATGCTCTGAGAATGTGAGCTGTAACTTTTCCGTTGCCTAAAACACTTTTCTTTCATTTGTAAAATTCATTTCTTGTATGTAGTTTCAGTATTTTATTTTTACCCAACTTAACTACAATAAGAAATAAAAATGGATTCACCCTTTAAAAGGATGAAATAATTATGAAAATTCAAATAACATTAAGTTCCATTGGTAGCTCATAACTAGCTCATGCTTTTTTAGAACATATCTTACCCTTAATATATATCTACATCTATATCATCTTCATCTATATCTACGTATACGTATTCGTTCAACTAATGTTGTTGCTATTAAGCCATGTGTCAAAGTATCCATATTTATTCTTATGTCTAGTGCCTCACTTTTAGATCCATTTATCTACATTAAAATATAATAGTTACGTTCTCTATGGAATTGAACTCAGTTTCCACTTTTTCTACTTTCAGAGAAAGGTCAAAATTATTATTTTAGCAAAGATTTTTGAATATAATTTTTTATTAGTAATGATAGTTATATTTTACTGTATATTATATATAACACATATTGTTACATGTTCTGCCTATCTGCTGAAAAACAAGCTATGAGTCATAAAAATAAATACATAAGTATTGCCAATGTTTTGTGAAAAGTTCACCAAAATAAAACTTGGAGCTATTAGAGATGGGCAGAATTGCTGTCAAATTCTAAAATAAATGTATGAGAGAATTTAAGAAAGCAATGCATTTAGATTTCTACTAAGTGAAGAAGAATTTTTTTTCAACATTTCTCAAGGACAGGTTTCTTTCATGTAGACCAGTGGTTCCCAAAGTGGGTGGTACCGCCCCCTGGGGGGCGGTGGGATGACTTAGGTGGGTGCTAAGAGGCAGGGGGCGGCAGGCAGCAGAGAAGGAGCCGTGCTGAGCCTACAGCTTCAGCTGGCCAGCCTGCCATAAATGCCCCTTCTTCGTTGATCTACTTGATACTACCACTGTTGCTTCTCGTTGCTGCTGCTGTCTGCCATGGCAACTTAAGCAACAGCAAAATTGATCCAAACTACCAGCAGCCTCAACCACCACCTAGCAAAAGAGAGAGAAGGGGGGGAGCATACAGAGAGCGCACAAGTGAACACAGGAGTGGGAGTCGAAACAACTAAATCAGAAGACACAGAGCTGCTCTCACATGGTGGCTAGGCACACACCACTCAGGGCTTTCCCCCCCCTCCGGACTGAGTGCCACAGCTCGGAACGCACATGCTCCCTGAGCCCGCCGCAGACACAAGGCACTTCTGTCCTCCCCCCTCCCCATCCCATTGAATGGTTGCTTCTGACCTCTTGCATACCACACATTCCTTGGGGTAACCAGTCAGTCGGTGTGCACTCTGTCAATCCATGCACTGTGCACCAAGGGCGGCAGTACCGCGTTCCACAGGCAGGGAGTCCTCTTTTCTGCGGGCGCACAAAGGGTGATCCCAGAACCTGGGGTTCCCCATATGTGCGTATGGCAACTAAAATCCTCTGGCAATACAAAAAAGGGGGTGGTGGGTGGTTTTCCTTGGGTGGGAAGGGAGCAGCGGGGGCGATGGCCAATGGGAATTTTGACATGGGCGATGACGAAACAAGTTTTGCATGAAACTCCAGGGGCAAACTGGTAGGAAATGGCTGCTCTTTTTAAGTGTCTTTTAAGACAAACCATCACCCAAAACTACTGGAAACTAGAGCCAGGAGTTAATGCCTCCAAAAAGGCTCCTCTGATACCATAATAGGAGAGGAGAGCAAAACAGTTCTGATGCTTTTAGAGCAGTGTCTCTCAACCTTGGCAACTTGAAGATGTCTGGACTTCAACTCCCAGATTTCCCCAGACAGTATCCCCTGGCTGGTGAATTCTGGGAATTGAAGTCCAGACATCTTCAAGTTGTCAAGGTTGGGAAACATTGCACTCTGCTAAGTGACTTAAAACCAGACATTGGAAACTGGTATCGCTTTATCAAGCCCATCCATCACATTAAGAATTTACTGAACAGTGAAGTAGTTACTAAATTTTACTGAGTTTACTAAGTTACTAGTTACTAAGGTTCTTGATAAATGACTCAGACTTTGAAAACCTGGTATCACTGGATCATGTTCAACAATTTTGTTGAATTAACTTTAACTAAAAAGGTTTTTAAATTGGATTTTGAATAAATGTGCAATTAATTGTTACAGTTTTGAATTTTACTGTTACTATCTTCCTTCCGTCATGCAAACCTCCCAGTCACATGACCCCCAGCCACGCCCACAGAACCAGTAGTAAAAAATTTGAATTCCACCACTGGGTGAGGGGCACTGAGGATCAGTTTGTAGCACCAAGGGGGCGGTGGACTAAAAAAGTTTGGGAACCACTGATGTAGACCATACTGTATCCCTTTGGGATTGAACTGTAGCATGAAAAACTAAAGAATTGAAGATTGTGAAACTGACTATAGGAACATGAAAGAAAAGAACACTCAGGTACATTCCTCTTCCCTAAAAATTAATATATGCAAGAATATGGCATCATGTCCATGTTTTTTTTAAAAATAAAACTGTTTTTCCCCTTTGAAAAATGTCAACATAAATTATCTTTTATCAACTTGAATTAGCATTTTGCACTAATTATGATATAATCAGTTCTGTGCATATATTGATTTATGCATTGCAAGCATAGGGGATCTAGAATATTTTGCTAGCCCATCCAGCGCCTGTGCCCTGAACTTAGGAAGCAGAATTGTTGGTGAACCTGGTCTCAGGTTGCTATAGTAAATGCCAGGTCCATTTGTACCAAGACCACATTCATCAAAAACTAGCTGACCAATGGCAAGATGTAGCTTTCTCACAAATTTATCCTCCTTATTTTCTGGTTGTACAGAAGCCACTGTTAGTTGGTAGAGGAGAATAGCAATCATCTTGACAGAGGTTTTATCTGTGATCTGAGCCTTGTTCTGAGAATGACAGGGTATAAGTGACTGTAAGCTACATTTAGCCATTGCTACAAGTTTCGCAACCAGCTTCTGCATCATCCATCCTTTACCTTGGCTCATCCTTCCTGAGCTCTTAGACTGCATCACTGGGCTGATATTAGAATGTCATGATTTAAATGTGCATGACTAGGGACAGGCCCTTGGAAAATTCAGGAATTCACGGTCTCTATGAACTGCACAAATAGTCTGTGGCCTAATACAGAGATGGGCACATTATGGACTTTGTTTTGTCTTTTTAGTGTGTGAGGACAAATTATGATGGTCTTTCCAGGTCAGGGGTGTCAAACTCATGTCATCATGGCAGCATCATGTGACATATTGGGACTTGCCCCCCTTCGATAAACCTGTCATGGGTGTGGCCAGTGTATGATGCATCCGGGGCATGGGCTGGGTGTTTGACAGCCCTGATCTAGGTGCTTTATAAGATAGATTCCAGCAATTTTTCAAACAACCTGGTAGGTAATTTTACCAATTCTCAGTGGAACTCCTATGTCTAGAAGGCGATCAAAGTATAAGTGTCTTCTTTTTCTCTGCTAATCCCAGGTGATCCTTAAGTTTACTAAGAAGTTCCAAGAAATAAAGCATCCAGAAAAGGAAGAAAATTGGACTTCACTAACTATGAATAACAGTTCACGGTCAACCCTACCCCATGTTAAGGGAGATGAGGAATTAATATTTCTGTTTCTTTATTGTATCAGCTGTTCACAGTTTAGCAGTTTGTTTAATATAGGTTTTTTTTTGTTGGAAAAGGAGGCAGGAGGATATGCTTATACACCTCTATGGCATTTTTGTTTACCTTTTAACCCATTTTACTTGTCATAAATGGAATTTGATGTAGTCACTGTGATCTGGAATTGGCCTACAGGCTGCTTTAAAGAGATAAGTACAGGTACTTACAGCCATTTATTTAATAACATTCAAAGTTCAATAACACTGAAAAAAGTGAATTATGACCAGTCCTCATGCTTACAAATATTGTAGCACCCCATGGTCATATGATTAAAATTTGGGAACTTGACAACCAGCATGTATTTTTGATGCGGTATCCTGGAGTCATATGATCACCATTTGTGATATTCTCAGCCAGTTGGGTGGGAAGCAAAGTCAATGGGGGAAGTCAGATTTATTTAATGATCATGTGATTCACTTAAAAACATCAGTGATTTACTTAACAACTATAGCAAAAAAGGTTGTAAAATCAGGCCTGACTCACAACCATCTTGTTTAGCAACTGAAGGTCTGGCCCCAGATATGGTAGTAAGCTGAGGAATACCTCTACTAGTAGTTTGAACTCTTGACAACTCTGGAACTCTGGCATGAATTTGATTCATTCTATTCTGCTTTTTCAGGGGACTATTGATAGTAGTGGAAGTACATCTAGGAAAGTGTCAATATTTTTTAATGGAGAGTTTCCTTCTGATTGGCTTAAAGAAAGTGATGATGCATCACCTTCACACAATGTCTTCAACCTTTCTTTTTGGGAGGAATATGATTGAGAAAGTGGTGAGAGTTCATTTACAAAGAGCCCTAGAAGAATTCTCTATGGACTTCTTTTCATGAAGATTCAGATCCAAGCATCGATCAGGAATGATAGCTTTATTCATTCTGGTGGATTACCTTTTTCATGGCTTTGATTGGGAATACCACCTTGATCTTTCAATATTATTAAACACCATGACTGTGGTATCCTTTTCAACTGTCTATGAAGGACAGGGATAAGGTTACATTCCATCTTTAGCAAGCAATATTAGCTAGCAATACTGGAAAATGAGATATCATTTAAATAATAGGTCTGTGGGTTTTTATTATGATCTTCAGAATTCAGCTCATCATCTAACTTAATGTTTAATATTTCTATGAAATTACAGGAGGGGTTATCAGACAATTTACAGTAAGTTATCACAATATATTTATGTTATTCAGCTCTTTCCATCTTTTTCTTTTATTTTATATGCAGTCATTTCAGTTTGTTCAATAATTTATTCTGCTGTACTTACAACTGTTTCATTGTTGTGCAATCATCCCAAAATTACAGCAGAATAAAAACTAGGTAGGTAGGTAGGTAGGTAGGTAGGTAGGTATGTGGATAGATAGATGGATAGATAGATAGATAGACAGACAGACAGACAGACAGACAGACAGACAGATAGATGATGAGAAAGGGAGATTATAGGTTGGTAGATAGGTGGATAGATAGATAATTGAGATAGATAGATAGATAGATAGATAGATAGATAGATAGATAGATAGATAGATAGATAGATAGATAGATAGATAGATAGATAGATAGATAGATAGATAGATGATAGATAAACTTTTTAGTGAAGTAGAGTGAAAATATCTTAGATATCCAAATAATGTCATCAACCGCATCCTGGATGCAACAAAAAACTACTGATCAAAATATTTAGCAACAATTTTGGAGAAATAAGTCATATTTTCTCACTTTTTAGGAAACCTCTTAATAGTGTTCTAATATACATTACTTACAATCTGTCAGGATCAACTTTGTAGGAGTAAGTAGGTCCAAAATTAAACATGAAAATTCTATAATGCACCAAGATCTGCATATTTCATGCATAAATTAGTTCAGTCTTTCGATTTTAAAAAGAAAAGGTGATTTGAAAATTGAGGTGTTATAAATGTTATCATGAAAAGTCATTTGCATTTATAATTATAATATTGCCTAGCCCTCAATTTTTTGTAAATAGAACATACAGTACATCTTCCTGTAACCTATTTTTCCCTAATGTGTTAATTTTTATATGTAGCTTTTATGATTCACATTTTAACATGTTTTCTTTGATCAGAGAACTGCATTATAAAATTCAAACATGCCATTTCAAAATAGCAATAGCAGTAGAATTAGACTTATATACCGCTTCATAGGGCTTTCAGCCCTCTCTAAGAGGTTTACAGAGTCAGCATATCGCTCCCACAATCTGGGTCCTCATTTTACCCACCTCGGAAGGATGGAAGGCTGAGTCAACCCTGAGCCGGTGAGATTTGAACCGCTTAACTGCAGATAGCAGTCAGCTGAAGTGACCTGCAGTACTGCACTCTACTCACTGCGCCACCTCGGCTCCTTGGAATCACATTCCAATTCATATATAATTTGGGAAGTGTGAATCAACTTTGTTTTATATTAAAATGCAAACCAAACATATTATAAATGAATACAATCCTTATATGAGCCAGCTTATGTCACAAAAAAGCATGAGAAGAAAGCTTTATCTGTGCTAGATTTGGTTACCATTACAATTTCTGGCCAGGTCCAATGGTGAATTTAGTGTGTCTTTTACAGTCAAAAAATATGTATATGACAAATAGGCATTGTATGGGAAGAAAAAAATGGGTTGCTTCTTATAATATGCACCAAATAATGTTACATATAAGAGAAATGAAATTACTGTTCAGTTTTCACACTTTGATTTTAGATATGCTATTCTGTTTTAAAAAATGCATTGACTTATGTACTTTAAGACTACTGTATTCCAAGAAGATAAGAAGTTGTTTACTACAAAGGCATTTATTAGAAAAACGTGCTTACAGAAATGAAAATATTAGAGAAAATTGTTAACAGAAGTACATATGAATTTTCATGAAGTATGTAAGTATAGACACTTGCAAACAGGCGAGAAGAAGCTTATCCTTGAAAAATAAGGAATTATGGACAATGAAACATATTTATCCATCTATCCATCCATATAACTTTCACGGTCATACTGCTTTAGCACTGATCTGAACTATAAGCAACAATGATATCACCAGCTGAATGGTGGAAGATGTCTTTAGTCTTCATATTTGAAGCTCATAGAGGCATATTGAAATCATTGAAATTATTCATAGATTAATTTTTGTTTAAAAATAATAAACCATAACCTATATTTAAATCCAAAGATTGGCTCTGTTTCTATGTTCAACATATAGTCTAATTTATAAACACATTGATTTCGTTGTCTTTAAAGTTTCAAGAACTGAACACTTTTATTTATGTGCCTATTTCTTTATTATTCCATATCTGCATAACTGCCTCATTGTAAAACCTCCAGCAATTTTCAACACTAGTTTAAGTCTAAAATAATGTTTATGGGCTAGAATTTTGTTAGAATGATTGTAAATTGGGGAAATAAATCTTCTATTTTATGGTATAAAAAGCAACACAACTGGTGCAAATTTGGGACCATGTTTGCATTGCTAATACAGAAACGGCTTTATTTTCCTCCATTTTTTTCATTTACTATACATTAACTGATTCTATTTTGCTATTACAAAGAAATCTCTTCTTGGGACCCTCTCTTCCCCCGGACATTGCCATCTTGTGTGAACTAAATACATCATCAGTGAAGCTCATTCTCCTGTATTACACCAATATATCACTGGAATGACATCTGGTTCTGATGATGTATTACATTAATACATGATCAGAGTATGAGGGGCTCCTATGGGGTATTAAAAATGTGTGCTAACAAAGGAATAACAGTCCTGGAATCCAGTAAGCTTTAATTACCAAATGAGGACTGCTTTGTAGCCAGGTAATACGTAATGTGGAAGCTCCTACATCATCCTGAGCAGAGAAGAGCAATCTGCATCCCTATTATATTACCCATCCAGCTTTGCACAACATTTCTGCAGGCTGAAATTGCCTGCTCTTTTCAATGTTTCAAAAGCCATAGCTACCCCAATATTTTACACTGCCTTATGAATTATTCAGATGCTTTTATTTATTCTGTTCATCTCACCTTCTCCATGATAACTAAGCAGGCCATCAAATATGTAGTGATAAATGTAGCCTTTTTAAAATAAATATATTATTTTCTCTGATAAAATTTTGCACTTACTCATAATGCAAAAAGAAAACAAGATTAGATTCTGTTCCTGCAAGCCATGTCTTACTTGTTAAACAATGCAGTTTTTAAGAAAACATGTGTTTGTCAATTTGGATAAATTATAAACTAGACATTCTGCATTATATTGCAATTATTTTATTGTTAGCATTTTGATTTAGTTTACGAGCTGCACTTCAAACTGCTGCTCTGCAAAGTCAATTTTCTAAAACATACCCATTTCTCATTTCTCTGAATCCACTACTGTTCTTTCTTTATCTGGCATTAGCTGTATTCTCCTATAGCCTTCGAATCAAATTGTCAAAAGGTCACATAGTATTCAACATTGTATCTTTTGTATTTCAGGTTTATTTAATTATAAGGTAAAATCACATTACAAACACATACACATCTATCCAAGAGACAAAATTTAAGTTCTGTCTGTAAGACATCTACTGTGCTTAATTCCAATAGTACTCATATCTTGGAAAAGACTGTTTTGTTTAATAAGTATTTATCTATTGTTAATGTCTTTGGAAAATTCATCTTGGGGTATACACTGAAGATAAATGCAGATGTGCGAGGGTTTATGAAAAATGTCACAGCAAGTGACAGGAATCCTGAGATGTGTTACCACAGTCCACTTCACATGAGGGACAATCCACTACCTCTCTTGCATGTATTATATTTTTCTGCTATGTATTTTTCTTTTTGATTTCTGAGTCTCTTTGATATTAAATACTTCTAATACCAAACACTGACAGTCAATTTGAAAAGAATGTATGATGTGGAGAAAGAGACAAAAGTATTGATGTAAAAATGTAGCTATAATAGAAGAGGAAATAGTAAAGAGATGTTTGAAATGTTGTGTTCATGAGGCAAAGGATGAAATGTAAAAAGAATTAATTGAAGGTCTAGTGCTCTAGAGCAATGAATTGTGCCATTTCAATTCAGTAGCACAGTGCACATAATATTTGTAAATCTTCCAAAGCATTATTTATCTGATATATACATACTGTCCAAATAATACTGTACTGTTAAGAGCTTTTTTTTTCTTTAAAGCAAAAGTATTTAAAAGCAAAGTAGCACAATTTTTATTATTCCATTATAAACCTTTTCTATGTTCACAGAAATTTAAAGTAATGTGTGTGGGAAAAAAGTATGAAATAATTTTAAATTAATAATAAAACCTTACCCGAAGTTTCAGCTAATTTTCTAATTACTACCAGCTTATTTTTCTTTGTTTTACAACTTTCTCTGACAGAACGGATTGAAAGATATCTGATATAAACCATACTTCTAAATAGTAGAAGTCAAAACAAAATTAGGATTCAAATTATACAAAATAATCAACAACCTAAAAATAGTTAAGTGTTTTCCATATGACAATAACACAGAGGACAAAGGCCATTGGGCTCTATGGATTGTCCCTGCAGTACTAAAAAACAACAACAAAAAAACCCCACAGTCATGCTTGATTTAGAGCTGTTTCATCATAATGTTTCATCCTACACTTTATTAATTCAATTTACGCCCTTAAAAAAGATGCATTGTATAGTTTTCTGTGACCAGAATGAACTTGATTTGAGGCTTCATGCAGCATGATCCTTGACAGGTATACCCTAAAATAAATCCTATTTAATTCAGTGGGATTGATACCCAAGTAAGCATATGTCACATAGAGCTACAGTCTCAAAAATAAAATGCTAGTATATTTGCTGAAAAGCCAAGTTTTGCTATTGAAAAGATTCACCATCTTGTTTCCTTCAGCTTATAATAGTTTCTATTCCGTATAATTGTTCGTAAAACTGCATATATATATATATATATATTATATTTTATATATATATGAAAAATCAGTTTAAAAATGTTGTAAATAAAACTACAAGCTAAGTATCTAATTTTATAAGATACCAGCAACCGAGCAATGAACTGTGCAATGATGTCCAGATCTCCAGCTGAGCTTTTGATTCCCCCATCTCCACCCATAAATAAGCCCATAGCCATCCTCAGTATTATAAAGCAAGCAATTTTCTGAAACTCAGGGAGTTTTACTGCAGTTTATGATGCAGCATAGGGAGGGGCTGTTTTTCAACAATAACAATCAGAAGTCCAATGTCCTGTTTCACACACACACACACACACAATACCAAGGGAAACTAAAAGAGCTGTGTTCTGTCTCTTCAGTCTTTTAGGGCTGAACAGATCTGCTCCAAACTATGCACACATTTTACCAAACTGTAGCACAGTTTTAGGAGTTATGTTTGTGGCATTCTACCATGGCCAAGTGTGACTTAATATTATGAGCAAGCTGTAAAGAAGTGTGCCTCACAATGGAATGGAATGGGACAAAGTCATTATTTGAAGGATGCTCTTATATTGTGAGCTCTTATATTGTGATCTTACTAAAAATGAATTCAAGGTAGCTAAAAATAATTGCTAATATTAGAATAAGAAAGCACTATTACAGATTTTAGCTATTGAATAATCTCATTGTAAATGTAAATATGGCTAATGGCTATTGTTATGGTATTCGTATTTCAATAATTAAGAACAGATTTCACTTTGGGGTGAACTTTTGGCAAAGATATAAAAGCAGGGGATTTTTCAATACAAACGATAATATTCACATACTGACTATCCTCAACTATGTGCTTAAAAATTCACCCAAGGGCCTTAAAATATGATTTGTCCTTTCAGCAAATCATATGGTAAAGAAAGAATACTAGATTTCTGTCCAATTGCCAACACTGCATATCAAACACTAGGCACTACTATAATATTTATATCACAAAGGGACTCAAGTGAGTTGAGATATCATACAAATGTAGAAACAATCCTGCTGAATCAGCCCCATCCTCATCTTAGTTTAACATTTGGTTTCTCAAAATGGCCAACAAGATTATTTGGGAATTCACAAGCAGGAGCGGAGATACATTATTCTCCTACTTTGTTTCCTTTCAATTATTGATTGGAGGAACATTAGTATTTGGAGGCATTTTAAACCATCTGTATTCTTAGATATTCAAACATATTCATTCATTTTAATTAATAATCCATCTTTCCTACAGAAATTCATGATTGCATTCATTCAGTCTTTAGAACTACTTACTTTTCCCCCAGGAGTAGACATTCCCTCATATTAGTTTAACAAAGATAATTCTGTAACAAAGTTGAGTTGAGAAAAAAAAGACTGGCCCAAGGTCATCTATGTTTATCACTATATTGAACTATATGTCTGTCTATCTCTCTGTCTGTCTACTGCCTGCCTGCTTGTTAGGTCCTGGGGGATTCTAAGCAGTATATAAAGAACAACAAGTAAATCAACCAAGAAAACAATAAAAGTAATACAGTTTTATGTTGCATTATGTTGCGTTACATTATGGTACAGTATGGTACGTGACATCACGGTATGCTATGCTATGCTGTGCTGTGCTGTGCTGTGCTGTGCTGTGCTGTGCTGTGCTGTGCTGTGCTATGCTATGCTATGCTATGCTATGCTATGCTATACTATACTATACTATACTACACTACACTACACTACACTATACTATACTATACTATACTATACTATACTATACTATACTATACTATACTATACTGGAGTGATTGTTAATCTCTTAGAGAGGAATGACAATATACTGTATTTCTTAAAAAAGTAATGGGTTCTCAAGCGGGTATTCTTTGTCCCCTTGGGTTTAGAAGCTATATCTCACATACCCAAGACCTGCTACATAGATGTTAATATGTGTTAATTATACTTTAAAATGTGCTTGGGAACTGCAATAGTGGGACTATTCCTTAAGCATTCAGGCAGTGGTGAAATGTGAACATTTTTATTACTGGTTCCATGGGCGTGGCTTGAAGGGCATGGCAGGAGAAGGATACTACAAAATCCCCATTCCTGGGGAAAGGCTATTGTAAAATCTCCATCCCACCACACTCTGGGGTCAGCCAGAGGTGGTATTTGCTGGTTCTCCAAACTATTCAAAATTCCCACTACTAGTTCTCCAGAATTTCTGAATGTTAACTCTGCATTCAGGCCTTTGCATTTTGCATCGGTTGGGCCTTCCTAGTAGTCTTTATTAAAGTATACAGCATAGAAGATAAGAAAGACAAAAGTGATGTTCATTGCTCCTTGTTTTCATATAAACCTGCAACTGATATATAAGCTAGAGTAGGGGTCTGCAATCTTAAACATTCAAAGAGCCACAAAGTTCCTAACCAGAAGCCCTCATTCCATTCTGGAGCTGACCGAAAGTCCGATTCCCCCACCATAGAGTCTCCTCCTAGGGTGGTGTCATTTTTCCTCTACCTGCCCTAACAGAAAGCCCTATCAATTTTGGAGGCGACAGGGAGCTGCAGGAGAGGGATGAAAGAGTCACATGTGGCTCCAGAGCCACAGGTTGCTGACTCCTGACCTAGAGTTAGCCTACAGCTAGTTCTGTAACAGGAACAGAGTCTCTAAAAAGACATCCAATATGCGAGCCTATTCCCCATAAATGGATCAACTCTATTAAGAGCCAAATATTTTATAATCCCAGAACCATTGAAACTCTGGATGAACACTATCTTGCTTGCTTGTTTGTGTTGTGTTTGAGCTTTCTCTCCATTCAGATCCTGAAACCAATAGACAGACAGCAGCTCAGAAACTTACTGCGGTCAAGGCCATTGAAAGTCGAGCAGAATAAACATGGACAGGGCTGATGAGAGACAAGCTCATTACTATACTGCTCTATGTAGCAGGATAAGGACTTTGACGGTAGTGGGTGCATGTGTGTGTATATGTGTTTCAACTTCACTTGTAAAACTTTATATAATACATTTATTCCCTAATAAATGTGTTTGGAGTTGCTGTCTTAATTAAGCCAATTAAGGAGGACAATATCCATATCATTAATATTAGCAAGCACATTTGTCATAAAGAAGGAAAGGACCAGGATTAAATTGTTGTACCCTGGCACAAATTGGTTTGAATCATATCCATATCTGGAAAGCAATAACGAATGGCCTGGAGCTTCTCTGTTCACACATTCATATTTTTCTATAATGATTAGATACAGTAAACATCTGTAGATGGCAGGTATTTAAGAAATTATACCAGTCAACTAGGGAGATCACCCATTCCTTTAGTTCCGAGATTTCTTAGTCATATCCAGTGCCGATAGCCCAGTGCCTGCCTTGTTCCCTAGAGCTTCAAATATTGGCAGGTTTGAGACAGCACTTGTCTTTCTCTGAGCACAATTCAGCATGCAAACACAAACATCCAGTATTCAGTCCCATTTGGCAGCTTGAAAGAAGATTCTTGCCAAACATGTAGAGGAGAGCTAAGGACATTTTGATTCAGCTTTAGGCTAACTTTAAGACACAAGCGGTGTTATGTTTGTGCAGAAATGTATTCTAGGAAACCTCATCCCTGTCCAACATCATCTTTGTTTCTGAAGTCTGATTAGTTAACATATTCCATTACCTTGGGAAGAAGCTGAGGTAAGCGGCTTAATTTATAGATGGATGAAGCAAACTTATTTAAAAATTCGCACTACATTATCATGAATCATGTAGGCCTATTAAACTAATTGCTAAGTAAATTTAAGCAGTATTACAGTAGAATTCAGAGAATTTATCATCAATCTAAAGAGCTCTTTGGTGGTCTAATGCTGCCCCCCACAGATATGTCTCCGAACATTCATTATGCCGTAATTACAAAGTCCCTTTGAAGAGGATAAAAATCCCGAGACTCTTCTCATCAATTATTTTCACCTGTTAATTCATTTTGTGTGAGGTAATAACCTCCGCATAATAACAAATGTGCAAGTACTCCGATTTTGCAATTAAAAGCAGCAGGGCCCCTATTTTGATCATACAGATTGTGACATCCATCATAGAAAACAATTTGGGCCTAGCAGGATGACAGATGCCACACTGATG
This sequence comes from Thamnophis sirtalis, assembly GCF_051295495.1. Lineage (NCBI taxonomy): Eukaryota > Metazoa > Chordata > Lepidosauria > Squamata > Natricidae > Thamnophis > Thamnophis sirtalis. The sequence goes on along the minus strand of NW_028261382.1, from coordinate 131,215,446 downwards.
GCTCTACTAACTAACTGCCTGTCCTGTGGAAAAAAAAATGGCCCAGCTTCAGCCGACAGCTGCAAGCTATCTGATAGCTCCTGACCAGCCGGGGGACAGGAGGAGGGGGCTGCAGTGAGTAAATTACTGAAAAGTAATTTTAGTTCACAAAATGAGGACTTGTGTGTGTGTATGTGTATGTAAGATTGTAGCTATGTCTCTGTGTGTCTGTGTCTGTATGTCTGTGCCTGTATGTCTGTGTGTGAATGATATACACATATGTATAGATGTTTAGATAGATGATACAAAGAGAGAGAGAGAGAGGGAGGGAGGGAGGGAGGGAGGGAGGGAGGGAGGGAGATGATAGATAGATAGATAGATAGATAGATAGATAGATAGATAGATAGATAGATATAGATGATAAACAGACAGACAGACAGCTAGATATGGATTAGATGATAGATACACACACAAATACATTTATTCATTCCAGTGACAATTTTGAAGGAAATAGCTGTGAATCACTGCCTGCATTCAGAGGGTATTGCTTATCTGAGCAAGGTGGGGACCGAATAAATAAAACAAAACAGAAATATAGGATGAAACAGCGAGCCACATACTGCTGGAAAAAAAGTAATTATTTCATTTCTTTCATGACTTATTAGCTGCAGAAAGCAAGGTGGTTAGTCCTTCTTCCTTTGGCTAAATCGGCCCAAGTGGGATTTCTTCCAACCTCCAGACAGGTGCCTAAATAATAGACGAGTGCTCATTTTAGCCTTTCGGTTTGTATCAAGGCTGAGTGAGAGCTGTCTTGGGAATGATCCCACCAAGCCTTAAAGCGATATCATCTCCAGCTCCGCAGAAAATATAGAAGCAAGTACAATGCCTGGGACTCATTAGTTCCAGAACACAATTCCTGAGAAAATGATTTTATTTTTGAAAGCCAGCGATAAGGAAGATGCCGTTGTCTTGAATGTGAAGAAACATGATGATGGGTGAATTCTGTCAGAAAAGATCACATGCATTTTAATCCAAACAACAGTGAATAATTAAGCCAGATTTCTATTTCTATTCAACCTTTTCAAATATCTGCTTGGATGGTTAAAACTGTAAAATATGAGACTCTACAGGATCTTTGGTAATTAAAAAGCATAAACTAACAGGACAACAATTAAAGAGGAGTTATAGCATTATAAAGATCTACAGTACGTATGGACTTTATAATGCCACGAAGCAATAACAAAAAGATTATTTGAAGACACAATTATAAATATAGTGTAGAATCTTTCCCCTCTTAGCTGCATGTTAAAATAGTGAAATTAGTCCCATTTATGTCATCTCACGTTACACCTGTGTCCCACATTTTAAACACAATACAAATTGTACCCTGTTTCTTATATCCTACAATTTTATTGTTTTGAAGTCATAAAATCTTTTCATGTAGAGATGAATGGAAAAGACAGTGAGAGACAGAGAGTAGGAGAAAATGAGACAAAGGAGGGGGAGAAAGGGAGAAGGAAAGCACGGTGAAGCCAGCAAAATTGAATACTTTTCTATTGCTGAAGGCATTTGGGTTTCATTCTTTTTTTAAAAAGAATTCAAAAATATTAACAATCACTCATAATACTTTTCAGATATAAGTTTGGATCATTAAAAAAAGGATGTTAATATATTGCAAACATCTTGAATGACAGCATTAGTCACCCATAACTGGCTGAGACACTGATGAAAACAATAGTTTATGGACATGCAATAGTGTAAAACAAACTAAATAAACATAAACAATTAAATTATGATTTCCCTATTAAAGGCTGCTTTGAATATAATTTGCATAACATCCAATGAATAACAATAAATTATGACACTTTTGCTACTTCACTATTAGGACCATAGTCTTACTAAGGGGAAAAATAATTACCAAATCATTTTTGTTTACAATTCTAATATCCTCTTCATTATCTACTCTTGCAGACATTTTAGGAAGTTCTGACGACCTGGGGCATGCACATATACTGTCCATAAAGAGAAATTAATGTTGTTAAAGATGCCCTAGCTGCCCTCTGGGACAGTTGAAGATGTGAAAAATATAAGGTTCTATTTTAAAAATGAAAATGATTAAAGGCACAAGTACCTTGCTCTTATTGAAGCCACTAAAACTTTTAATAAAATACTTCAGCTCAGAAGGGGGAAAGAAAAAAAAACGGTTTTACTTGTTCAAACTGTAAGTAAAGGAGTAAAAAAAAGGTAACTTTGTTCTACAAGAAGAAGCATGCTTTAAGCACTAATAAGCGTAAAAAAGACTTCATCATTATAAAGAATCCTATTCGTCTCAGCAACAGCTCACTTAATAAAAACTGGATGATAGAAACACCACTGATACTATCTCCAAATAGGTAGTAAGCTAATTAGGTGGAAAGAAAGAAAGAAAGAAAGAAAGAAAGAAAGAAAGAAGAAAGAAAGAAAGAAAGAAAGAAAGAAAGAAAGGTTACAGCAAATTGCTTAAGGATGTTATAGCAGATGTATAGAAATTATTTTATTATCTTCAACACTGTTAGAGCTGCCACTGTCTTATGAGTGTGTGCACCTCAAAATCTTTATAGGAAAGACTTTCAAAGGAAGGAAGAAAAACACAACACTACCAGAGATATTCTGAATTTTCAGAGCCATTGAATTAAGACAAGTTTTGACCAAGGAAAGGGGTTGGGGAGATGATGGCACTGGTCTTTGGTGACAAGTGGTAACAAAGACATAAAGAGTATAAACTTTGTGCTACCATGAAGATAAGCAGTGAGTATCAGAACTTGGTTTTCATAATCATGTTCACAACGTATTTTTCCCCAAAATGCTTCTGCAAAGTTGACAGTTTGCTCTGAAAGCAAGAAAACCTAGGCTGAACACCATTTGTCCTTTAATTATGTGCCAAGTAAAAGGTAAAGCACATATGTGCTACTCGTTCCCGAGTCTAGGGGGCAGTACTCATCTCCATTACAAAGCTGAAGAGCCAGCGCTGTCCGAAGATGTCTCTGTGGTCATGTGGCTGGTATCACTAAATGCCAAAGGTGCCCAGAAAACTATTACCTTCCCACCAAAGGTGGTTCCTATTTTTCTACTTGCTTTCGAATTGCTAGGTTTGCAGACGCTGGGACAAGTAACGGAAGCTCACTCCGTTACACAGTGCTAGGAATTTGAATTGCCAAATTGCTGACCTTTCTGATCGACAAGCTCAGCGTCTTAGCCACTGAGCCACTGCATTTATAATTATGTGCCAATTGTTAAATAAATTAAGCGTGTGACAACAGACCATTTGCTAAGCCTGAAAGAAGTTCAGGATCCGAAGACCATTTGGGCCAGGAAGTCTTCAGAGACAGGAATATAGAAGACTATCACTTGCCTTAAGGTAGAATGTCTTCCCCCGCCCCCCCAAAACACTTAGCTTGATTCAAATCTGGGAAGAAGCTTTTGTATAGGGGCCATCCACTTCTAGAGCATAATTTTGAACATAAAATGATTAAATGGCAAAAGTGGGAAGTGGAGGAATAAATGAGAGAAAAGGATTTTTTCAGTCATACTTTATCCAGAACCTTGCTAAGGGAAAATCAATGGACGAATCCCAACAGCATCTTTGAGGAGGTCCTTAAAATTTAAGAAAAAACATTGGGTAGCTGCAAGAATTGTCTCTCCCTTCCCCCCTCAAAAAACCAACAGGCTTAAGCCCTATTCCTCTTGTCAGTTCATGAAACTCCACTTCTGACCTCAGAAACCACATGTTAGGATTTCAAAATCTCTTTATCTCTTATTGAAAATATATTACACAGAGACATCAGGCTAGATTTTACTGGCTAACTAACAGAGTCAATATGTTTTCAAAAGTCAAAATATATGTAGACAGTTCTTGCCATAGTCCAAACAGTGCCTTTGATTGATGTATTGGTATTTACACTTCGCGGTTACAAAACACTGACAGTTTAATTTAAATGGTTTTATTTAGCTTAAAATCCACTGATTAATTTTCATAAGTACTTATTATCATTGGGATCCTAAGGACGGGAAAGCATTTATTCAACTCTTTATTCCAGAATCCTGGATAAAATCTAAAACCAGAAGTCTCTAAGGGTCCATTTGTAATGCCATCATTTCCATCCCCAAGTCCCTCAGTAGCAGTCAGAAGCCATCTTGTAATTCATTTTACCATTGCTGATCTTAAAACATTGAGAATAACATAAGCAAATCTATTCTCCATTCAAAGTTGTCCAATAACAGAAGTTCATTCCATGTACATATGCCTAATGATTTCAAAGATAGGGAGGGAAAAGGTTGCTATGAGAGGGAGATGCAAATCCAATAATGGCATAGTCTCTATAGTGCATTAATGAAACTTATGGAAATGAGGGTAAAGGTTCATTCCCTGAGCTTGTGGGTTGGTTTCTGAATGTTTCATTATCAAGCTAGGTAACATCTTCAGTGGAGTTTAGGGTGTGTCAGTGTTTGGTTTATAAGAGCTTAGCTATGGGTGTGCCAAGTGAGGTTCTTGTGACAGGTTTTATGACGGGTCATCTGTGACTCTTGTGATGGGTCTTATGATGGGTCTTGATTATCAGGTCAGGTCATTTGGACATGAACTGCTGATGTGTGTGAGTTGGGGAGAAATGGCATAAGGTGGTTGAAGGTTGGTGCTGTCTCTGGTTGGCTGTATGGTTGATTTGGATTCTAAGTGTTTCACAGACTTCTTGTATGAAAATGACATTATATCCCGATAGAGAAAGGCAAAAAATTGACCACATTTTTGGTGCAGTTTTATATATCATATTTTACACACTATAAGATGCACTTCATCTCCCCCCCCCCTCAGTTGGTGGAAATGTCTGTGCATCTTATAGAGTGAATATTGAGGTGGGGAGAAGGTGGCATTTGCCACCACCACCGGGGAACACTAAAGCCTTTGATGCATGCCTATTGCTGTCCATTCATCACCGCCCATTCGCTGCCACCCATTCATTGCCACTGTTTGCTGCTGAACACTGCCACCTGATCACCATCACCCAATTGCTGCCACCCATTCACTGCCACCCGATCTCCATCACCCATTTGCTGCTGCCTGTTTGCCATTTCCCAATCGCCGCTGCCTGTTTGCTACTGCCCATTTGCCACTGCCTATTGCCACTGCCCATTCGCCGCTGCCCGTTCACTGCCTCCCATTCACAGCCACCTAGCACCGCCAATTGGTGGTGAATGGGCAGCGGCAATGGCAAATGGAGGCAAACAGTGGCAGCGAATGAGTGGCAGCAGTAAACAGGTGGCGGCAGCAAACAGACAGAGGCAAGTGGGCAGCAGCAAATGGCAGCAGCGATACGTGGTGATAGAACAGCTGATTCATAATATTCTGGGAGGCAAATCCAATCACCAATCAGCTGCTCGACAGCGAAGGCTCTAGTGTTACCCAGCGGCAGCAGCAGCTTAATTCAGTTGACCATTGGTGGGCTCAACCGAGTGGAGCCCTGACCAGCCATATGCTGGGGCTGTGATAATGTTATGAAGCTGACCAGGCTGTTTACTGTTTCCTGCAAGAATGCTAGCCAGATGAAGACAGGATGTATGCTGGGAAGCAGAGGCAGATTTTTTTCTTGTTTCCCCCCTGTAAAGCTAATGTGCATCTTAAAATTTACCAATAAAATGAAAGAAATATCTGACATCCTTTATGTCGTATCTTTTTCTTTTCATTAGTCCCATATTCTCAGACTGTTTTAGGTCAAATGTAGACCAGTGGAAACTGATAATCAGTAAATAAAAATGCTAAAAGGAGCCATTATTCTTATCCTCTAATGGTGTGTTTTGAGTTAGTTTGCTAAAGTGCATATTTCACTCTTATGCAATGATATAGAATATTTCTATGTAATTGCTATTACAATCAAGTCAAATAACAGCCAATAAATCTAGCCACCCAGTTTGATTGGAGCATTGAAGGGGGGAGGAATAATTGAAGGAAAGCTTAGGTTGACATAGAGAGAAAAAAAATCCAGATTTTTATTTATTTGTGTGTGTGTGTGTGTGTGTGTGTGTGTGTGTGTATTTGTGTGTGTGTGTGTGTTTGTGTCTGTGTGTTTGTGTGTACATACATTTTTTTTCATGAGGGAAGAGCAGAATTCATAAAAATGATGCAAAATGGATTAAAATGATATTATATTCTGGAAATGGAGATAATGGGTAACTTGTGTGTATTCACCTATACTGGATCAGACTGCTAGTAACAGTAGACTGTGAGAGCTCCCTGGTGCTATGGCCACTTCTCAAAAACATTTCATTCAACAAGGATTAAGTGCAACCTTCAGCCCAGGAAAAAAGAATTTAGATTCATTAAAGAGGCTGGACAATCTTCCACTGGAATGCTAGGTTAGCATCCTGCATTCATTTTCTTTACATTACCCAGGTATTGGGCCACATAATTTTGAGTATCTCTTTCATCTCTGATTTCAAAACCTAATGAGGACCTGTTTAAAAGCATCTAACAAAAAGAGAACTCACTATATTATGTTTCATTGACTGACAACCTATATAGTCAAGAAATTCCTTAGAATGTCCACTTTGAATTTTCATCTCTGCATCAGAAAAGATGCTATGATTGACACACTTCTGTTACATAAATGCCTTGCCATTTGTTTTTGGCAAGTGAGATTTCAGAATGTCAATTTTCAGAGAGAATTTTGTCACTCAGTATGGTGTGTTTTTAGTACCTTTGCAAAAGCAAACATTTCTTTCCATCTTTACTTTTTTCTTTTGCTTCCCATTTTATGTTTACTGAGATTGTGTCCTGGTCTGAATAAATCTTATTTAAAGTTTCTATGTTCATTATTTTTAGATTGCCTTTTCAATTGGAAACAATGTTGCAGGACACCACGCTACATTATGAAATGAGGAGACCCAAACTACCAAAATTAGAAATAGTTGCTATGGGGCAGACTGCAGTTCATTTATTTCCATATATGGTTTATGGCCATCAGTAAAAGTCACATTAGATAACTTGTTTCAGTATTAAGTGAACAAAATCTTTGGGCTGGGAATTTTAAAAGTTTTAATTTTTAAAAAGCACAAATAGAATTTGAACAAGCCCAACTGTTTCTGAAAATCACTGGATCTATTTGCAGAAACCCAAACTCTTTTGCAGAAAACTAGTACAAATATTTAACATTTTGTTTCACCAATTCTGTTTTAGATCTGATTCAAGCTAGAAAACAAAGAGTTTAAAAGGCAGATAAAAATAATTTCAGAATATGCTTACTGTCAGAAAAGAAAACTTTGTCATGACATTCCCATACAGAAAAACAATGGTTTACCAAAGATTTCTAGCAAAACAAAAACAATGGAATTGTTGAACTAGAGATCTATATGCTATTTTACTATTTTACTAATATTAACAGATTATTATCAGAGTTGGAAGGGACCTTGTAGGTTATCTAGTCCAATCCCCCACCCAAGCAGGAGACCCTACACCATTTCTGACAGATGCCAGTCCAGTCTCTTCTTCAAAGCTTCCAGTGATGAAGCTCCCACAACTACATGCAGCTCAGATCAATAAAAAAAGGGGGGGAGGCTAGCCCATGGCAGAGAACCCGAGATCCACAGGGAAGACCTGGCATAAGCATCTTTGCCCCCTTTCCTCCACCCCATAATCCCCTTAAAAGACTCCACAGCCCCCATGGAAAAGAAGGCAGGTGTTCCAGAGTCCACAGGATCAAGAATGGTACTTGGGGAGAATGGATTGAAGGAGCTTCTCGGTCCCAAGAATTTTCAGTGCCAGCACTCACTGGCATTATATTTGCCAAACAGCTTTTGCCTGGCAACATTTTGGCATTCTTTAATTTTGGAAATGAGGTAACAAAACTTGCATATGCTAAATGTCCATTCTAATTTTAGAATCTTTGTAAGTATATATCTTTCTTAAATAACTATTGGTTCAGACTTTATTATTTTTAACATGTATAATTTATTTTCATTTTATTCCTCACTTTCAAGGAAAAAAAAATCTTTATGATTCTTATGCAACAAAATTTAAAATAACTACATAAAGAAAGAGGATGAACAATATGAACAACAACTGTAGCTTTTAGAACCTTTGAATGGATTCATTGTTAATTGATAAGACTAATACGATCAATGAGTTGTGAGTAATGTCAGGTAGTGGTGACAGCTGCCAATCTTACTTGTTACTGATGTTAGCTGCAAAATCTTGTTCTCATTGGACGATGTTCTTGCCTACCACATTTTTATTTGATAATAGAAAGCAATATTGAATGGGACTATTCTCAATTGCAAATGGATTATTTAGAACAACTGAAAGAACTTAATTATATTAAAATTGCAAGAGTACTGTGAATTTAAATATGATACATTTCTTGGGAAACTAGGCTCATTCTTTCACAGTACCACAAAATTTTCCATGCAGCTTCTCACCAATCATACTTGGAATTCCTTGTCAGTCCATTGCAGGGAAAAAATGCTATGTTAGGAGGTAAGTACTGTCAGCCTTATAAGACAGACCAGACATAAAAGTATCTAATGCTACTTTTATCAGAAAAGCTCCAATAATAGAATCTTGCAAAATTGAATTTGCTTCCCTCTCCCTCCTTTTTATATTTCTGATAAACGAAGGACAGGTGAGGCATTTTTGCAAATCTCTTTCTTGATATGGACTACAAACTACATTTATCTGATGATTTCCTGGGTAATGGATCTTCCTTTTGTTCATCAAGGCCACCCTCTGTACTCTATACAAGCATAATCATATTCTTCTTTTGCCCTTTTTGCTTCTTGAAAGCAAAAACAAGGCTAACTAAGGAGGGAATTAGCATTACAAAGCCTAAAATTAGGTAAGCAACACTAGGAAAAGATAGATGACTTGTTTTTTTATGCTTGACAGTCTAGAAACTTTAAGAAACTCTTAGAAAGATTCTTAATACTTGTTCCATATTTTTGTTAATTAATTAGCCTAGATATTTACATATGCACAAGAATAGGACATTGTGTTGTACATGCACAAACTTTACTAGCTGTTTATTATGAACCTTTGTAAATAGCTAAACTTTTCATTTTGATTAATGTCCTAGTCCTTTAGTTTAGTTACTTAAACTTTCATAATTAATAGCTAATATATAAACTCAGTGATTTTATTATATTTCAAAAAAATTCTAATTTCAGTTCCAAAATTTTATTTTTAAGTCTCAGAGATATAAAAAGGAGTAAAAGTCTGTACATTGATTACAGTGGGATCATATCTATTTTGTGATGAAATAAAATAGTATTTGAATCAACTTGTTTCTTTTGACAGAAGCGCTTCATAAAGGTTTCTTTTAAATAGACCATAGTTATCGGAAACTATAATAAAAACTGATTTTTTTGATCTATGGCAGAAAACAAATGATCTAATATATCATTTTACAAGCAATGGTTGAATACATTTTGTAAAAAATCTAATAAACCTTTACCAAATTTAGCAGAGCTCATAGGCTTAGTGTGTGTTTTACCAGGGAAATAAAAAGAGCTTTTAACAGGTTGTATAATTAACTCATGGATCTCCTTGTGTCAAGGTATTATTAAGAGCAAGAGCTTAGGAGATTTTTGTAAAATGGATCAGAGATTTCTGTGAAAACTTCTAAAGTTGCATAAATAGGATTTTTTAAATAAAAAAATTAACGGAAATAAAAACATGAACCAGCTAGTTGAGTCTACTGATAATGGAATATTGTTTGTATTCTACCTTTTCAGAATTTTTCAAGAAGCAATTGAAGATTCCCATAAAGAAAATTAGCCACTTTTCCAGTCTGGTGCCATCCAAATATGTTGGGAAGTTTCAGAATTCTCAATTGGATTTTTAAAAAATAATTATTGGATAAGCAAAACTATACTTTACATTGGGTTAAAGTGAAATAAATTTGAGGTACTATCAAGTCCTTTATTTCTAAAAACTTACAAACATATTTTTTGGCCAAGTGTGATTGGATACAGAAGCAATTTGTCTTCAATGCATAGCTCCCATATCTGTGGAAATTTAAAAGTAGTGGCTCTGCTGCTTGGAATGCATTTTAGCTATACCAAGTATTACTGTTAAAAGAAACAGGCACGCAAGAGAGTCACATTACATCAAAAAGTAATGGTCACCCCAAAAGACTTTGGTGCCAGGAGAGAAAAAGTAGAACATGAACTATTTGTTGATTAGATAAATAAATTTTTGCCTCCACTTCACATAAAACTTTGACTGATGAAAAAATTTGTGAAAGTAATGATCAAGAAAGGTGATGGTTTTCATTATATGAGACAGATGTTTCCAAAAACTGATACCAAGATTAAGGAAAGCATTTTTGTTGGTCCACAGATCATATACATCATCAATGACAAGCAGTTCAAAGATCTCTTACTGAGTTTAGAGAAAATCACCTGGAAAGCATTCAAAGATATAGTTGAGAATTTTCTTGGCACCAAACTACATTTAGTTGCTTAACAATGTTTTTAATCTCATAGCATACAAGGGCATAAGGTACAACATGTCACTGAAAATTCATTTTCTACACTCACACTTGGACTTCTTTCCTGAAAATATAAGCATGGTCAATGATGAACATGATGAAAGTGTTCATCAGGATGTTGCCATGTTGGAAAGATGTTATCAGGGCAACTGGAATCCATCAATCCATCATGATGGACCCTGCAGTGAGATGTATCAGACAATGAGTACAAATGTAAATCAGCGAGCACCTGTTGAACTAATGCAGTGAGTCAGAAATATGTGGTTAAGTACATTATAGTAATTAAAAATTAATTTGATATTTCTCAAGATTCCTTTGTGATGTGGTTCTGAAATTATATTTGTGTTCAATTTAAAGGTGTCTATGATAGAAATATACTTATCATATGTATCACGTGTAAAAATGAATCTTTAGTGACAAGTTGCACGTTATGTTCTTGTATGGTGTAAGATGTTTATCAAGCAGCTGAATGTAGTTTTTCAGGAAACAAAACTTTTCGGGGAAAAATGTTCTCTAATGTCCAATTACTTCAACCCCTCTACAAGTATTTTTTTCCTCACGCCCTGTAGTATAATTTTTGGATGTAAATATTACTTTTCAAAGAATATGACAAAAAAATAATTATTCATATGATTATTTCAATCATAGGCTAGAATGTTTATAGAGAGAGTTTATAGGTTTATAATTTATGGACAGAGCAAGAGGGTCAAGCCATTTCATATATATTAGGATGCCATCATTCTAATAAAATGATTTGCCTAATTCATGTCATTGTAATATGATATCATGGCACAATTGAGATTTTCATGGGTTGTAAAGGATGTCAATATTCATAGTCAGATTCAGATCCCCTACAGTTTGACTTTCTGAAAAGACAATAAATTCTACAACTGTTGAAAGGTATGACAGCGAGGAACTAATAATACTGGAATTGAAGAGAAAACAAACAATTCGACTTTGCTGGATTTTAAATAATGAGTTTGATGGTGAGATGCTGATATATCTAGTACTACTACCATTATTAATAATTCACACACATACACAAACACATATAGTTTATGAAACAATATTTCAATGCAATATAGGTATTGAAGATGAAACAATAATTGTCATTCTGATGCTATCAAGTGGATTTGCAGAAATACAATGTGATGCAGAATATAGTTAACCGACCTACATAAGCTTCTAAAATGTAGATTTTTTTCCCAAACAAAGCCAAATAATGAACAATGTAAAAAGCAACATTTTGGAATTATAAATGTCTCAGAATCTAGAAAGTTTTCCAATTATGGCAGTTATGCATCACACCCTCTGAAACTAAAATACCAGAGTCTAGGAATCTGGTCATTATAGTCCATCTTCAGTGCAGTCAGATTATTTAGTTGGCATTATGTTTCAATAAGAATAATAAATAGTAAAAATGTCAATTCATGCTACCTGATGGAAATGCTGGAAAAAGGGTGCTTTATGTGAAGGAACGATTGCTTATCCATTGTGATGTGGGGGAGAGCATCCTCCTATGAACGGAGGTATCTTTGAGTCTTTTGGTGTGTGAATTTCTTCTTAAACCTTAATGTATGCAACAGCTGCCCAACTGGAAGCAGTTTTCAACAGGTACTTGGCTTTCTATGCTATTAATTTGCAATAGCTTCATTTTCAGTGTGACAAATCCAGCCTAGTTTTCCTGTCGCACTTGCTAAATCTAGGTCAGAAATAAAAGGTCTAAGTGACTCTGAAAGAAAAAAAAGAAAGCAGGTGGTGATTTTTCAAGCAGTTAATCGAAATCCGGTTAATTGCCTCTATTGTGCTCTCAAGGAAAGAGCTGGATAAAACGAGAAGCAAACTACTTAATAGTACCAGCGTGTATAAAGCATTTCCTCTGCTGTTTGTTCTGACCCTAAGGGAGGAGAGAACTCTCTTCTTGGAAGGCTATACTGGTTTCAGCCATGAGACAATTCTCTGGATAGTACAGGAAAACTCTGCATATAGTGGAGTAATGTTGTTCTGTATTCTTTCAGTTTAAACTGTCATAAGGAAAAGGGGAGAAAAAAATCTATATCTAATCTCTGAACTCATCACAAGTGGAGAAGAGTGAGACAAAATAAATAACTATTCCTTTCCAAGATTTGCTTTCCCAAAAAATCTTCCCATGATTAAAGTTTTTTCCCCATGTAATTTAAACTTTATTTAGGCCATGTTAAACCTATGGATCATTGCTTTTCCCAATGAATCAATTAGTTGAGATCAAAAAGTTGGGATACCCTTTAAGTGGTACTGCAGTTGCTAAGAAGAGCCATGGGCTAGTGTAGAGGAATACATGAGGGCTTTCATAAAACTTCTTTTATCACCATTAATACCTAAAATACTCAAGAATATATGACACAGCTGTACTACTATAGCAATCTATCTGTCTGGAAGAGATGAGAAAAGGAAAAAATATGGAAGCATTTCTTTCTTTCAACAGAAAAATATGAGAATATGATCACTTTCTTCCAGGCTACAGGTTGAACAAACACTTGCCTTTTTGCTTGTTTGTTTGCCTTTGAGTCAGTCCTGACTCCTGTATCACATGGACAAATTAATGCAATTTTCTCAGCAACATTTTGGAGAAATAGTTTGTTCTTGTCTTCTTTGTAAGGCTCTTCCTAGCTTAATTCCTTGACACTAGAAAGAACTGGCCCGTATTTATTGGATCCTCCTTTAAAAAAAGATACCAAAAGTAAAATGGATGGTGAGTTGAGGGTTTTTTGATAGCGTGTGTGCTTTTTTATCAAGATTCCTGAATAGGGCATACTGAAAACATTGAAATATTGAAATTCACTTTGTCCTGGGCAGTTCAAATAAATTAAGTGCACATCAGCATGAAGAAAGGCTGAGCGATTAAATATAATCTAATATTTGTGGAGTATACCAGTTGAGCATGGGGTACTTAGTGAGGCATCAGCATTTTTGTTTTATCAATGTAATAAATCACTATATGATATAGCTTATCTCAGCACAAAATGGCAAATATTTATTAAAGTAGCAATACAACTATTCTGCTGGCATCAGGATTGGAAGGCTGGCTAGCAAGAGAAATACTTATTATACGTAATTAAGCCATTTACCTTACATATATGCAGGCATTTGTCACATGTGTGACTGTAACTAGAAGGAAGCAAGGCATAGTCAATTATCAAAATAAATTCAGAAAATGTTAAGAGCATTTAACATTTTCAATAATCATGAAAATAGAGTTGTTATATATATATTTACAAGACCAATCAAGCTACTAGGGTAATTTATTTGTTGACAAATAAAAAGTGGTGTGTTTTTTGTTATTATTTTCAAATAATAAGATTTTTTTCAAAAACCTGAATATTTAAATATGATATATGGCTCTGGCTTTATTTCACAGTTTCAGACTTTTTCGTCAACTTAGTAGAGACATTCATTATCCTGTTTAAAAAAGTTGCTCTAGGTTTCCTTTTAAAAGGCCATATTATCTGGGATATGGAGTTATTTCACAAAACATGTAAAATTTCCATATGTCAGGATGAGAGAAAGGAATGTAAGGGTAACATTTTAAAAAATCCGCATAAGCCCTGTTATTTTACATGTGTCAAAGGGCTGTCTTATTTGGCTGTCAACCTGCTTGCTTTATTTAACAATTAGTTTAATACACAACTCCTTTAGGACAAAAAGCAGAAGGGCTGCCAATTTTCTGTATGGTTGGTAGATCATTCATGGCTTCAGGCTAATGAGCACTCATTTATTTCCCTGACCTCTTCCTGAAATGCCAGTAACAATATTTCAAGTGAGGTTCTAGAGTTGCAATCATCCATCCCTGGTTTCATGTTTCTAATTAATCCAAATGTATTCCAATCAAAATGAAGAAAATGTAGAGAAAGAATTCTTGTAAGAGGATAAGGGGTTGCAGACTTGTTAATGAAAGACATGATAACATAAGAGTAATAGTGGCCACAATGAAAATGAAATGATTCTTTCCCAGAAAAATCACAGGATACAGTTGCTATTAAAAGAATGGAATAAAATCTGAGTACTGAAGGTAGAAAGCTACCGGTGTAAGTCACATAACGGCAGGACAAACATTTAAAAATGCAAGTTACATTGATGCTGCATTCTAAACATCAAAAGCAAAGCCAGCCATTTACTAAAATGCTTCTCAGGATTCTGTACAGCAGCCTTTCTGAATCAACTTTGTTTTCTACCTTTAAGTCCACATGGACTCCACAAAACAGATCAGAGTTGGAGATTAAGAACATAGTACTGGTAAAAATCTAAACAAACAAATAAATCTTAAGCAAAATAAAATATGTTCATAGATGAGCCAAGAGACTGAGCTCAAACAGAATAAAATATTTAAGGGTGGTGTGGTGAGAGAAGTTATATATAATGGGGTGTGTGTGAGAGAGTGTGTGTGGTAGAGAGAGAGGGAGGGGAGAAGGGGAGAGACAGATTGAGATTCACCATCCATTGTAAAAGCAAATAAAATGGCAGAAATACTCAAGGTTCCTTATGGAAAATTTTGCCCGTACCTTACTGAGATTTCTCAAATTAATCAAAACATTATTACTTCAGTGAATATTTGGCTTGTAGTGTAGTTTAGGTTATCTGATGTTCTTGAAGGTTTTTTTTTATTTGTTTGTTTATTGGAGAAATCTCTCTCCCTCCAATTTTTTTGTGGGGTGATATGATCTTGTACCCTGCCTATATTCCTTGTTGATGTGGACAGGTTACAATTTTGTAAATATGCAAATAAATGAAACCAAACCTGTTGGTTTCATTTATTGGTGAATAATTGGCTGGTCCCATTCTGTTAAGGTTTTGAATCAGATAATATCAAAATATTGAAAGCCCTCAACCCCCAGACCATGGGTCCCCAATCCCCAGGGTCCCCAACCCAGACAATGGCCCACTACTGGGCCATGAGCAATTCAGTCCCAGGCCATGGAAGCAACAGGCAAGTGTGCACATGCCCACTTGTGCAAACAGCAGGCGAGCACATGTGCGCAAAGCTACATTTGTTTGAACGGTGGCACATGTGCTCCCCACTCATGCAAATGAAGCTGTGCATGTGCATTTATTTACTACTCATGCGGAACCATCCCCTCTTCCATCCCTTGGTCTGCAAAGCTGGAAAGGTTGGGGAACACTGTACTAGAAAATCCCTCTGTTCCATCTTATATATCCTTTACTTATCCAGTAAATTAAAAAAAAACTGGTGGGGATTTTGTTTGGGGATAGATGCAGAAAAAGAATGAAACGTGTTCTGAAATGTTCAATTGATTAAAAAATCCCTCTAATGATCAAAGTAAATATACATTACCAAAAACATCTCAGTTTTCAAAGGAATTTACCATGATATACAATTTATCAAAATAATCAGAACCAATGTATAGCTGAATATCACAACATGACTGTCATGTGGCTTGCAGGGTTTAGATGCACACATTGACTCTTTCAGAATTTCCAGACTTATATAGTGTCTAATTCCTTGTTTCTCATATACCTTGCATAGGACCCCATGACTGGCATGGTTCCCAAGTTGGATATCATTGCTTATATTTAAAAAAAATAAGTAAAATATAAAATCTGTTTTCAGTATAAATATTTTTTTTAACTATAAGTCCCCATATCTACTATTTGCTAAGTTTGAGATAGGTTGATGAATAACAAGTAAGTAAGTACTTCACCAAGTTTTATTTTGGCCTTTCACTAGTAATTATTACTAAGCAGTCAGGTACATAGGTAGTTTCACAGTGTACACAGAGAGTCAAGTACAGAGAAATAAAATCTTTTGTTATACAAAGAAAAATATAGATCCATCCTAAGGCCAATGTCAGTATCAATAGACCACACTCTGTAAGCATTTATTGATATTTTTTCAAAATCAGTTGAAAGTTGGAAATAAATTATGGAAGGGGACTCTGGAATGTGCATATTTTGTTAATTGTAGAAAAATACCAATTAGCATTACGGATAAGACAAATAATTATGATTTTTCTAATAATAACTGAAGTGATAGCATCAGTATTCCGCAGAAAGATAAGATTGGTGATGTCTCTGGCTAGACATTACATAATGTAAAAACCATAGAACTAGATCTTACTGTAATTTTAATCTATTTTAATCAGCTTTCACATAAACATGTGTAGACATCTGGATTTATCTTTTATATTGATGTAAATAAGCCATTCACATGTGCCTATGGTGCTGTAAATTATTTATTAGCCAATTAAGTATCTAATGAGTTTCAAGATGGGTGCTCTTCATCTCAAATAGAATAAAATCTGGTCTGAGTTTTTATTTATAAATCTTTATAAGCTTACTTATTTCAGTTTTAAAAAACTCTAACAAACAAAAAACAGTACTGCATGGATCTTTCTACAAGCTACATAAAATTCTACCTCTGGACAAGCTATGTGTATTTTGAATATATTTTCTTGTTCCCTGGAATATTAATATCTTGACTTTCAATTTTAATGTGTGGGGTGAAGTAAGAATAATGAAATAACCTGAAAACAGAATCAGTAATATAAAACCACATAATAGCATTTATCAAATCGTAATACAAATTCAATAAAACATTAGATCAATAAAACAGTAGAAAACAACAATAAAATCACTGTAATACATGGCAAAGATAAAATCTTCTAGCAACAGTAAAAAGCATAAGTAATCATTAAAGCATCAGCACATAAAGTAGTTTAGTCTACTGTCTGAACTCAGCAAAACTTGTGATAGTCCAATGTTCCTAAGGTGGACGTCTTCTTTCATTCATCACAGCTGCCTAACATCTAAAGGTCTAGAAAAGGTGTTTTAATACTGATCTTGAAGTTGTGATACTTAATTTTTTTCTTCCTTATTTTTTATCTATGGCTAAAATTACGTTTGTAAGTTTCTGCATTCAGCAGTTTCTTTAAAAAGGTTATCTTTAGGTGGAATAGCTCTTCATGAAACTTGCATCAAAGTTTAATATTGCAAAAAGTTGATAACATGTTCAAAACTTCACAAGCAGACCAGTTATTTGGGCTCTTGAAGAAATGATTTTTTGAAGCAGATGCAATTGTTAGTGATTCAGTTCAGATGTCACTTGTTCCATATGTACTTTGTAGCACTATTGATAGGATTGCAAGAGAGGTAGGATCTCCTAGAGATACGGGTCATTGAACTAATGTTATCATTTAGCAAATTAGAAGTTGCTACAATTATTAATTATGAGACTACTACACTTTTAAAATGTAATCATATAGATTCCATAAAACACATCATTTGTGCTGCATATTCTATCATATTAATAATTAATTTTTGGAGTAAGTAATTTTGATTTCAATCTAGAAATGTTCCTTTCCTGTTGGATAGCTACACTTCTGACATTTTGGATAAAAAAGAATTCAACAGGGGAAAAAAATCAGACAATAGGGCCTTCATAGAAGGCATAATAAAATAATTTCAAGTAAAATCTTGTCTGTAATCTAAATGACAGTCTAGTCTGCAATCCATACGTCTATATGGCTCTTGGATAATCTTTCTAAATTAAACATTTTATAATACTTTCATCAGCAGACTTAGTATTTACGGCTTCACATACATACATGCAATTTCATGATGTGAATTATGTGAGAAACAAGAATTATTTTATATGTGATGCTTATGCATGTAGAATGGTTACATTATCTCCATTTACATGCCTGATTCAGCATGCAATAAAAAAATTGTCGCAGAAGTTAGGATGTATTTTTTTGTAAAACCCAAAATAATAGGTTGATGTTACACTGACAACCAATTTGGTGTAGTGGTAAAGCATTGGGCTAGAAACCAAGAATCTGTGATTTTTAGTCCCACCTTGAGTATGAAGCCAGTAGGTGACCTTGGACCAGTCACTTTTTGTCAGCCCTAAGAAGAAGGCAATGGTAATGCTTCTGAAAAACATTGCCAAGGAAACTATAGGAATTTGTCCAGAGAGTCTCGAAGAATCAGGCACTATTGAATAGGAAACAAAAATATTTGTTTATACCTATTTCTAGAAAAATAGGAGCATATAATCTTCAGGAAAGTGACTATGGCATATAAGCAGGGAGGCTGTTATCCTCATAATGTATAATGTCAAAGTAATATGTGAGAATGTATGATAAATTACAAAAGAACTAAGCCTTTGAACTCCAACAGCAAGGTCTGCCTTTTAGGGAAGCGGGGGATGAGACACTTTGTGATAACCACAGGGAGAGAAGAACCCGTATGTGTCCCCTTCATTTGCAACTGAAATGCAAATATGACTTTTCAATGTAAAAATAGTACATAGATAGCTCAGAATCCCACGTTCTTGTTTTAAGTTCAGTTTGAAGACAGAAAAATAGAAAGCACTATTTTAAAACACAGCTGAAAATACTATTTAAAAAACAAACAAACAGTCAAAGCATTCCGTGTGTTTGAGGAGGGGGGAGAAATGAAAAAAAAACTATTTTAAAATTGGAGAATCTCACCAGTTAAAAAGAACAAGAAAAAGAAGAATGGAGGGATAGGAAGGAATAAGAGGGCAGTCTATTGTGTTTTCTTGAAAGCAACCAGGGGCAAAAAAAGAGAATCTAAATATTTGAAAAATTAATATGAAACATCTTTGGCCTCTGGCATTTTCTTTGTATATTTTTAATACACAAATATAGTTTTTAGCTACAGGCTTTTGTTCAAATTGACATTATGTAGATTGCTTGAGTACCGAATGTCCAGCAGCTGCATTAAAAGAAGAAAAGGCAAGGATAGTTATGTTGGCATGACCAGTGTATGCATAAAGCTATTTTACGGCAAAGCTGCTTTTAGACAGCCAAATACCACACACTGCTCTTATGGCTAGCCTTAGAAAAATGTAAGAATCCGTTTCCTATTTTCTGCTCTGCATTCTGGGTGTTGTTTCCTCTCCTTCACCCTCCCTTTACTCTTTTTATAGGCCAGCTCATTTCTCCACTGTGAAATACCTTAAAAGGTAACACAGCATTCTGACTCGGGCAATAATTTATTACCCCAGTTAATCTTGTAAAATTGCCCTCTGGATGTAATAATTTGTTATTCTTTTATTAGGCCTTCTTCTGCATACCATGTTTATCATAAAGATGTCACCATTGTGATGCCTGGCAACCCAGGACAATTTTCTGGTGGTGTTTGCATACATTTTCCTGGGGGAGAGATCTGCTCTGTCCCTGCTTGGGAGAGCTGTCAGTGTATTCTGATGTATGAGGAATAAAAGGAGCGCTTGCTGCAGACTCCAATAAGCCAGAGTCACAAGCTGAAAGCGGTGACTTGGGCATCACTATCCCGAGTTAGAAAATGTGTCAATTATCAGATGGACCGCCTAAGGGGATTGCCTGGGCCTGGGTCATAAAACCATCAGCACTGGGGAGGGGGCAGAATTGATGAGGAAGTAAGTTGCATTAATTGATAACAAGCTGGCCTTGGTGTCACTTTAAGCAGCAACTTGACAGTCTCCTGCTCTCAGAAGCTTTATTTTGACAGAAATTAAATAATAATAATAATCCTATGCAAAGCAGTACTCTCCTTATCACTAAAGCTTTCCTATCGAAGATACAAGCCATTATTTGACACACACTTTAGGCATTACCTTAAAATGGGTTTTTGGACTAGTGGAAATGAAAATGAAATCAGGCTAATATTTTATAGCCATTTGCTTATTATTGAAATTCTCAATATTGCTGTGAAACTGTTTGTGTGTACAAAGCAGCAGGGACCACTTAGGCCTATAGCCTCAGGCCTGATTCATAAAAGCTTTATACACCATTTATGTAGGTTTCTGTGGCGTTTATTCATAAAATTGAGGTAATATATATTTTTGCTCTTATGGGTAGTGTGTGTGTGTGTGTGTGTTTGTGTGTGTGTGTTTGTGTTTTGCGTATATGTATGCATTCAAATCAATGCCTTGCTGAAATAAAAAGCTCAGGGATGGCTTTGATTCAGATAATAGCAGGGATAATAACAGTAATAATTGCAGTATTGTTATTTAGAAATAAATTGAACTCTTTGGCCACTGTTGCTGGATAAAAATGTATATCTACAACTGAATTAATCAAAGCCACTTCTTGTCCAGACAAAGCTTTGACATAGTTATCTAGGACTAAATCTCATTGAATTTTGAGCCGATTGAATAGATTTTCATGAATATGTCTTAATTTCCATCCCTTTTTAGAGAAGCTTAAATTTCATTGTGTGTGTATATGAGTATATCATATATCATATAATATGATATTCCAACTTCTATCAAAAGTTTCATCTACCCTTTCTTCAATGTCCATCCACTTTGCTGCGTATTCTCACATTTCCTCTGTTTGTTTCATTCCTGCAACCATCTTAAGAATTAGATTCCACTGGGGGGGGGGGCGACCAAACAAACAAAAGATTTTTTAAAAAGCTCTTCATGTTTTAAAGGTAATTAGAGGTTAGTATCCCCAATCTTATTTTTGGCATCAGAAGAGCTGTTTCTACAATATTTGAACTGTAGAGTTCCTAGGATCTCTATATCTATCATTCATCAGCAACTTGCTAATTTCGTTTGATGAACAAATTAAAGCCCAATATTTTTCCCATCCCTTTACACTAAATCGCTTGCGTTGCATCCCACAAGAGGCACATGAAAGAATAATCACCTGTATAGATACTTTTTTTGTAGGCAGATTCCCAACCCAACCAATTACCGCCACCCCTCCATTTTGTGCTTGGAAATCATAACTGATAATACAAAGAAGAAGCAAACAAGGGGAGTGATATTTTGCCCTTGAGATGTCTGCTGGATTGTAGGATTTGTTTTGTTTTTAGAGTAATGTAATTATATGCAGCATGGGCAGTGGCTGAGCCACCGTGGTGAAAATTATGAGTAGACACTGTATCTCATTTGAAAGGCTTCAGGTTCTATATATTAGAGGCCCATTCAAACCATAATGTGAACACATGTAGTCTAAAGCCCAATTTTTTGTCTTTTTCTTTGTCATGTTATAGTCAGATAACATGAGTTGTATTCCAAGATATCTGCATATCATCTCATTGACAAAGAATTTGCAGAATTTGTTTTAATTAAATGATATAAAGATATCACTTATGTAAACCTGGGTACTTAAGTTCATAATATTTTTCTGTTTTTCACCTCTTATCCATATACTGGACTGTGCTTGCTTGTCAATTTGAAAAATGATAATGACAGAAGTTTCCTTCATCATGGTTTCCCTTGAAGTTTAACTGAAGCATTGGTAGACAGTCAAGGAAGCTGCAGACTTCTAGACAGGTGGCTGGATAATGAAAGATTATCTTTAAACTCCATCTGATATTTATACTGAATTTTTCTTTTGAAAAGAATTCAGAAGCTACTTTTCCCAATCAAATTAAAAGAGAATTCATTTCTGCACAGCTGTACCTGATCTAAGCAATCTAAGGATGGTATGAATTGTCCAGTTTTCTAAGAACAAGTTTAATTTTTATATTGAATAAAAATGGTGCAAATTGGCTAAATCACAGTATAACAACTAATGAATGTGGTTACTATTTTATAAAATATTGCTATCACTTTCTTTTACTTAGACTTGCAAGATTTCTTTGAATTTCTACCAGAGACTAATAGAAAATGATGTTTGATGGTGCTTAAATGTAAAGTGTGTCATTTTATAAAGCATTGGACTCGTTTTAAGTTTTTTTTAACCTCTTGACATGTGTCACAATTTAGAATTCTGCTCTCATGGGATGAACGCCAGATTATATGGTATAGTATTTTTATCCTCTGTATTTTCACTGTAGAAGCATACAACATCAAAGAAGAGGCAAATCACTCACATCAGCAGAAGATGAAATAGGACTATAATATGCTTGCTTTGATCTTTCCTTCTAATAATTATCTTGGCTACATGCATATACTGAAAGTAAGATTTGAATTAATAAAGGCAACAGATCCTAGCAAATGTAAGAAGGGTCTTTGAATACTAACATGGACTATCTTTAACAAGATAAACTGCAATTGAGCTTACAAACTTGTAGATTTTTCTTTTAAAGGTTATAATCCTGACATGTTATTCCTCCATGAATTTGCTAGCAGTATGTTCAGCTACAGGGATATATGCACAGAATACATTGTTGCTTCAGAGTCCCTCTGTATTATATAGCATTTAGCTAACATTAATTCAATTTAGTTAAAACACAAATTCCATATCTAGGGAAAATATCTCTGACAATCTAATATTGAAATGAGATACTAGAGTATGTCACTGCTTTTATGAGTTACAGTAAAACGCACCAGAGCCACGTAGCTATCTACTATTTGAAAAGCATGCTTAGATACCTATATGGTCTGATCAAGCAGATATTTTTTCTGTTGTCTCCACATTATTAACTAGTATAGCTTTATAAATAAAATCATTTATATCAAGTTTTAAATATACAATTTATTTGCATTGTGTTTTAGTATACAAATCTATTCTAATATTACTCTAAGAAAGGCATAATTCCTTACAGGAAAAATAGGTAAAACATTCCATACCTCTGAAAATGTTGTATTTATGGGATTACATTACTTTTTAAAAAAAATGTTTTTGCTCAAAAATATTACTTTTTTTTGTTTGATTTTTTTAAATCTGTCTCTTGTGAAAATAAAAATCTAAAAGAAATGAATATGTTTTTAAAGTTGCAGATTAACACTGCTTGGCAAAAATGAAAAGTGAGGCACATACTATCAGGATATGAATAGTTATTACATTTTTGTTTCAAAACTGGTAATATTTATTGACCACTTGCATATGGATTGATAGCTGGCAGTGGTAAGTCAGCAGTATGCTATTGGCATTCATAAGCCTATAGTTCTGAATTCTGTACATAAGATAAATGAGTGATCCACTATATAGATTGACTTGGAAGACAGCATGGATTAAAAATGTGTCTTCTCTTAATACAATGAAGGCAAGTATCCAAAAATTCTTTGAACAGACCCTTTCTATTAAACAGCACCCTTCCAACCAAAGGTTAAGAAATGTTCTTTTAATATGAGGTTACCAGGGCATCAATGTAACAGGCCAATGTGCAGAAAGAAAGCGCTTTGAAGAAAGGCTCTTCACATCGACAAGAAGCTCACTCTCTTTAATCTTATGACTTACCTGTCAGTGGACAGGGAGTCATGAGAGAGAAAGGTTTGAATCAGGCAGAAGGCTAGCAATAGCTTCGTTAAGGACTGTGCACTTCTAATTGAAGCAAAAGTTAGAACTAAACACTCCATGCATTCCAGTGTTCAGCTGGATAGAGGAGCAAAAGGGAACATTTTTTGAGCAGGTGTAACAGCAGCAGCAGAGACATTCCAACAAAGAACTCGTGTTGTACTAAAAGTCAGATATTTACAGAGACATAAAAAGTGCCTTGGCAATCCTAATTGGCCCTTTGCCCTGGATCTCAAATGTTCTCAGTAGCTCATAGCCTTGCCAACCCAAATTCAGAACTCTGGAGTGTTTTTCCCCCATCCGACTTGCCAAGTTCTTTATAGCTGAAAGAAAAATAAAATAAAAGAATAAGGTCACTGTAGTTAGACAGCATTGGGAGACTTTCCTCTATAAGCAAATTAGATACAAAACAAAGAAAGAAAACAAAACAATCAACACACCTTGAATGGCTATTGCACAGCCAGTCCACCCTAATAAACCACATCTAACAGTGGTATACATGGATTTAGATTCCCATCAAGTAGCTTCACCAGAGATGTTAGATTAGAGTAAGACTGATCTGTGTCAGTGTGAATCAGGCTGGAAAGTTTACTTGTATTGCTTGGCTTTAAAAGGTAATTCAGCTTAAATGAAGCTTTTTTAACACTGTCAAGTGGTGTTCAAGAGTTGATTCTTTTTTCTGAGCTACATTAAATGACTGCAATGACATTAAAAGGCAACAATGAAAATAATCAAAATAATTGTGATAAACAAAATAATTCAATTCAATTTTAGACAACCTTTTATTGCATGGAATAAATTGCATGGAATTGTGAATAAAAGTCCATTCCTTATATATCAGTGCAGAAAAATGTGATTAGAAGGTTAGAAAATGATGCCAAGGAGCAATTTAGAACATAGAGTGATTTCATTTATCGTAAAATATATGATTCAACATTTATCTTAGTAATTGTTTAGTGCACATATTTTGTTTCTAAGATTTTCCATATTTTCCTGGATATATAAAAGAGACTGCATCTTTATCTGCGCTATTAGTTGATATTTTATTGGGCAGTGTTTGGACCTGATGACCTCATTCATTTTACAATCTGTTTTATCTCTATAATTATATGATTACAAACAAAATGAAGACCTAGCATGCTCCTGTATTATTGAGATCATACTTATTTTAATTATAAATATTTTTAGAAAATACGTTATTTGTCACAAAAATCCTCTTTTTAAACTGAACCTATGTCAACAATGCATAACCCATGCTGCTAACAGATACAGTGTACCCATTGATCCATTAGAAATACTGGCACTAATATAGGAATTACTTCCATTATTTTAATTTGCTTATAACTATTGAGCTTTTGATGCTGGACTAGAAACACACAGATTTTCACCTCTACTTTGTCAAAGCAATTCAAAATTACTCCTATAATGCTATCACATAGAGTATTAATGTTTGGATCTTACTGGTTCTTTATGCCTATCCTATATGAAGGCTGTGCAATATACCCCATTATTGCATTATTAACTAACATAACCATTATTTTTCCAGCTTTATATATACAACCCATGGGTGTTTGGCTGCATTGTAACATCCTGAGCCTTTGTGTTATAACCTCCTGAGTTCTGTGATGTAATGTCCTGAGCAGATGGCTGAGGTGTAACATCCCGGGCTTTGGTTTGGCTCCAGGTTTGCGGTCTGGCCATGTGTCCATGGTGTGTGTCAGTTTGCTTTGTGTTGGGGATGGAGCGGAATGCAGCATCACCAACTCAGGAGATTACAACACAAAGGCTCAGGATGTTACAATGCAGTCACCCCCCCAGGAGGTTGCAGCACAGGACTCAGGATATCACTACAATAGAGCTCAGGAGGTCATCACACAGCCCAGGTCGTTACACCACAAAAGAACAATAGGCACACAGCCAGTACCACAGCCACACAGGATGTTACGAAACAGCTGACTAATCTGCAAACATCAACTCCATCAACTAATCAAGATGTTACAACACAGCCAACCAATCTGGTTGCAGCAACAGAGCCAGCACTCCACACACACACCAGTATTTATAGAGGGATGGCAGCGCCGATCACGCTTTGCTCGCACAGGCACGAGGCCAAAGACACCAGCCTGAGGATGATGAGTGGGACCTCATCGAAATGTCGCCAAGATACTCTTAATCTTACATGGGAAAAGACCCGAATACATACATACATACATACATACATACATACATACATACATACATACATACATACATACATACATAAACACACACACACACACACACACACACACACACACACACTTATACTTAGCATTTCTGGCCTTCATGACTCATTGGATAAACTACCAAAGTTTCTTATCACACCTTAATTTCTTAAAAAGTTTGAATTTATTTTGTACCTTCATTTATATACATCATTGTTTGAGCTTTCCTTGGGCACTTGTATACCTGATTTCTTTCAAGACTGTCTTACTTCTATAGACCTAACTTGTCAGTTTTTGTGGTAGTCAGTTAATGCTGGAGGAGGAAGCTGTGCCAATACCTCCTGCTCAAAGTTGAAAGGATGGAATTCAAAGTAGCATCAATCCATGGGTATGCAGATTGCTATGGAAATGTTCAATAGGTGGTATGAAGGAGAATATGGCATATCTCCCCTAGGGAGATACATCTGGTGGGACCCAAAAGAAGGGCTTTCTCCGTGGTGGCTCCCTCTCTCCGGAACATCATTTCCCCAGAGATTAGAATGCCCCCCCACTCTAACACTCTTCCAGAAGGTGCTGAAGAGCTGGTTCTGCCACCAGGTCTGGGGAACCCAGAGCTGGATGGAGCCTATTAAATGGCCTGTGTGAGCTGCTGTCACCGAGGTGGTGGGACCCAAAAGAAGGGCTTTCTCCGTGGTGGCTCCCTCTCTCCGGAACATCATTTCCCCAGAGATTAGAATGGCCCCCCACTCTAACACTCTTCCGGAAGGTGCTGAAGACCTGGTTCTGCCACCAGGTCTGGGGAACCCAGAGCTGGATGGAGCCTATTAAATGGCCTGTGTGAGCTGCTGTCACCGAGGTGGAGGTGGGGGTGATTTTATTATATCAATTTATTATATGATTCTTCTTTTATTAGTTTTATTGTTTTTATATGAGGTTTTATATTCTGTAAGCTGCCTTGAGTCACCATGTGCGAATTCAATAAATAAATAAACAATCAAACAAACAAATAAATAAATCAGATAATTTTAGCACAAGCTAATTCTTCAAAAACCTTCTGAGGATAATCACCTTGCCATTGTGGGAGAGCTCAGAAGCTTCAATGATCTGAAAGGAATGCCCGTTAGGAACTTCTGGCACTAGATGTAAAGCTGGTAGTGTCAAAGAAACCGAGTGGCTGTTGTGTTTTCCTCCCAAAAATTTGGTTAGTATTCCATCACTCAGGCTGGAGGGTGAAATTTTACGCCCCTCAGACAGGGCTCGCAACTTGGGAGTCCTCCTGGACCCACAGCTGACTTTAGAACATCATTTGTCGGCTGTGACCAGGGGGCATTTGCCCAGGTTCACCTGGTGCACCAGTTGCATCCCTACCTGAACCGGGAGGCACTCGCAACAGTCACTCACGCCCTCGTGACCTCAAGACTGGACTACTGCAATGCACTCTACATGGGGCAGCAGCCCTTGAAGAGCATTCGGAGACTTCAACTGGTCCAGAACGCAGCCGCGCAAGCGATTGTGGGTGTACCTCGATACACCCACGTTACACCTATCCTCCACGAGCTGCACTGGCTTCCAATCGGTCTCCGGATAGGCTTCAAGGTGCTAGTTATTACTTATAAAGCCCTTCATGGTATTGGACCTGGGTACTTGAGAGACCACCTGCTGCCAATTACCTCCCAAAGACCCATTAGATCGCACAGGGCCATCCACCAGCCAATGCCTTCTGGCTATGACCCGAGGGAGGGCCTTCTCTGTTGCAGCTCCGGCCCTTTGGAACGAACTCCCCGCGGAGATTTGGACCCTCACCTCTCTCCCTGCTTTCCGAAAAGCCGTTAAAACCTGGCTGTGTCGGCAGGCCTTGGGTTGATGAGCTCCCCTCCCCTCTCGACAGGTGTGGTTGTTGGTCATTTTAATATGTTTATTTTGTACTTGTATGTTTCCCCTTCCCGTTTAAGTTGTTCGCCGCCCTGAATCCCTTTTAGGGAATAGGGCAGCATATAAATAAAATAAAACTTAAACTTAAACTTAAAGAGGGAAATAGGAAACTAAAGTGACCCATAGTTGATAGATGGTAGTTAAGGCTTTATAATAGATGGTAGATAAAGCAAAACAACCCACCAAGGGAAGAAATTCTTAAATTAAACCTGGAAAGAGAAAATGTGCTTCTTTTTCATTGCCAAGAAAATGGCTGGAACATTTAGATGAGTTTGGTTCCAGATTATAAGACTGCCAAATGAAAAAAAAAAACACCTCATCTTTAGTTACTGGAAAAGTATGTTCAACTTTCACTGGAAATAAAAATATAGTCAAAAATGGATTTAGAAAATCTGGTCTACTGGTCTACTGATGGTGTCAGCATTGAAACAAGACATATTCATTTCATAAAAACATACATAATTTGAACATAGAAAACAGGTTAAAATAAAAAAAATAGAATTATCAAACTGAAAACAAAATTTGTTAAATTAGATGTTTTAGGAATGTGATTTTACGTGGATTAGAATGGACATCATTAAATGAAATAGTTACATATATTTTTGAAGATAAAAGGGCATAATTGAATGGTGTAATATCAAAAAAGGATGTGACTAAAAATGTACTTGGCCATTACTGAATAATGGCTAATGATTTCTGGATAAGCTGATTTCAGATTCTGCTGATTTAGTTTGGATCACACACAGAGAGAGTATTCAAGGATCAAATACATTCCTAATTCACATTGGTACCTAGTTTGCTATATAATTCCTGGATTATATAAGATTCCTTTCAACCTGGATAATAGGGTGGGACTTCTTTTCTTGCCTTTTAGCTAGCTTTAAGCAATAGCAATAGCAATAGCAGTAGGTTTAGGTTTAGGTTTATTAGCATTTGTAGGCCGCCCTTTTCCCTGAGGGGACTCAGGGCAGCTCACACAAAACCGGGAAGGGGGAATACAAACATTAAGATGACAACATATAGTAAAATAATAGACAACATACATTCATCATTCGGGCGGGGTAACTATCCTTATCCCCAGGCCTGACGGGCGAGCCAGTTCTTCAAGGCTGTGCGGAAGGCTTGGACGGTGGAGAGGGTACGAATCTCCACGGGGAGCTCGTTCCAAAGGGTCGGGGCTACTGCTGAGAAGGCCCTCCTCCTTGTAGTTGCCAGCCGACACTGGCTGGCCGATGGAATGCGGAGGAGGCCTAGTCTATGGGATCTTATAGGTCGCAGGGAAGTAATTGGCAGAAGGCGGTCTCTCAAGTATCCAGATCCACTGCCATGTAGGGCTTTATGGGTGATTAATAGCACCTTGAAGCGCATCCGGAGATCGACAGGTAGCCAGCGCAGCTCGCGGAGGATAGGTGTAATGCGGGTGAATCGAGGTGCACCCGCAATCACTCGCGCGGCTGCGTTCTGCACTAGCTGAAGTCGCCGGATGCTCCTCAAGGGCAGCCCCATGTAGAGCACATTGCAGTATTCCAGCCTAGAGGTCACAAGGGCCCGAGTGACTGTTGTGAGAGCCTCCCGATTCAGGTAGGGTCGCAACTGGCGCACCAGGCGAACCTGGGCGAATGCCCCCCTGGTCACAGCCGTTAAGTGGTGGTCGAATGACAGCTGTGGATCCAGGAGGACTCCCAGGTTGCGAACCCTCTCTGAGGGGTATAAAATTTGACCCCCCAGCCTGAGTGTTGGAATATTAGTCAAATCTTTGGGAGGAAAACACAACAGCCACTCGGTCTTTTCTGGGTTGAGCACAAGCTTGTTAACCCTCATCCAGTCCATGACGGCCTCAAGGCCCCGGCTCATCACGTCTACCGCTTCATTGATTTGGCACGGGGCGGACAGATACAATTGAGTATCGTCCGCATATTGATGGTATCTAATCCCGTGCCTGCGGATGATCTCTCCCAGCGGTTTCATGTAGATGTTGAATAGTAGGGGGGATAAGACCGAGCCCTGCGGCACCCCATAGTTTAGGGGCCTAGGGGACGATCTCTGCCCCCCCACTAACACCGACTGCGACCTGTCCGAGAGGTAGGAGGAGAACCACCGTAGCACGGTGCCTCCCACTCCCACCTCCCGCAGTCGTCGCAGAAGGATACCATGGTCGATGGTATCAAAAGCCGCTGAGAGGTCAAGGAGGACCAGGATGGAGGAATGTCCTTCATCTCTGGCTCTCCAAAGATCATCAATCAATGCGACCAAAGCGGTTTCTGTGCTGTAACCGGGTCTGAAGCCTGACTGGAAGGGGTCTAGATAGTTTGCTTCCTCCAAGGACCGTTGGAGCTGGAAGGCCACCACCTTCTCAACAACCTTCCCCAAGAAGGGAAGGTTGGAGACTGGGCGATAGCTGTTAAGAACAGCTGGATCCAAGGATGGTTTCTTCAGGAGGGGTCTCACCACCGCCGCTTTCAGTGCGGCGGGGAAGTTCCCCTCCCGAAGGGAGGCGGTTACAACCGCCTGGATCCAGCCTCGTGTCACCTCACTGCAGTTAGTAACCAGCCATGAGGGACACGGATCCAGAACACAGGTGGAGGTACTTACAGCTCTCATGGCCTTGTCCACATCCCCGGGGGTAACGTCCTGAAACTCAACCCAGAGCTGTTCTACTTGGTCCCCTTGTGCCTCGGCTGGAACTGCGGGTGTGGAGTCCAAGTCCGACCGAAACCGAGCAATTTTGTCCGCTAAGAATTGGGCATACTCTTCAGCTCTGCCCTGCAAGGGTTCCCCCGCCTCCCTTTTGTTCAATAGGGAGCGGGTTATCCTAAACAGGGCGGCTGGACGGGACTCAGCGGATGCAACCAGGGTGGCTATGTGCGATCTTTTTGCTGCCCTAAGTGCTCTGGTGTATTCCCTGGTGCAGGTGGTTACCATTGCTCGGTTCGATTCGGACTTATCGGACCTCCAACGGTGCTCTAGGCATCTCCTCCGGCGCTTCATCTCCCGGAGCTCCTCGGTGAACCAAGGGGGTCTCCGGGATCCGCCGCCTCGGAGGAGCCGCAGTGGCGCAATCCGGTCGAGGGCCTCCGACGCTGCCGAGTGCCACGCAGCAGTCAGAGTCTCCACCGGACTGTGGGCGAAAGTGTCAGGAATAACCCCAAGCTCTGTCTGGAACCTTGACGGCTCCATAAGACGCCTGGGGCGGAACCACCTGGTCGGTTCCTCCTCCCTACAGTGGGGGTTTGGCCTCCGGAAGTCGAGCCTCAGTAGGCAATGGTCTGACCACGACAGGGGTATGATGTCACTCCCCCTCAGACCAAGATCACAAATCCACTGCTCCGAGAGAAATACAAGGTCAAGCATGTGTCCCGCTGAATGGGTTGGGCCTCGAATTACTTGGGTCAAGCCCATGGCTGTCATGGAAGCCATGAACTCCTGCGCCCCATCAGAGTTTTCACCGAGAGACGGCAAATTAAAGTCCCCCAGGACCATCAACCTAGGGAACTCAACTGCCAGCTCGGCTACCGACTCGAGGAGCGAGGGGAGGGCTGCTGCAACGCTGTTGGGAGGCAGGTACGTTAGCAGCAAACCCACTTGACCCTTGAGGTCCAACTTTAACAGCAAAGACTCACACCCGACAATCTCCGGAGCAGGGACCCTACGAGGAACTAACGACTCCCGGATAACGGCGGCCACACCCCCACCCCTTCCCTGGGCTCTCGGCTGATGCAGCACCTGAAATCCTTCTGGGCACAGCTCTACAAGGGGGACTCCTCCCTCTGGGCCCAGCCAGGTTTCAGTAATACATGCCAGTAGACTTATATACCGCTTCATAGGCCTTTCAGGCCTCTCTAAGCGGTTTACAGAGAGTCAGCATATTGCCCCCAACAATCTGGGTCCTCATTTTACCCACCTCGGAAGGATGGAAGGCTGAGTCAACCCTGAGCCGGTGAGATTTGAACCGCTGACCTGCTGATCTAGCAGTAGCCTGCAGTGCTGCATTTAACCACTGCGCCACCTTGGCTTAAGGATAAAACTCCAATGGGAACAAAGACAAAAATGCTCCCTCCTCATTTTAAAAGCTCACCTAGGAGAGCAAAACTCTTGATTATTTCCTTGGTTCTCTCTTACTCACTGGGAAGATTGATAGAAGAGCTCATTTTTCTATAATGCTTTTGGTATCTAGACTCTTGCAATGAGATGTGTCTTTACTCTCTTCAGTTTATATCAATTGGAGAAATGCAAGAGAATTATAGAACCGTTGCCTCAGATCTTCATTGGATCACAACCTTGCTTACAATCTTTTATAAAATAATATATGCAGCATGCAAGGAGGGAAAAATGCCGATGAGAATATAGCCTTCAGAAAAGACAGAGAGGTATGAAATCAGATAGCGAACACAATAGAGATGATGGAGAAGTGAGACATTGTAAAAACTATACTTACTTTTTCTTTATTGACTTCAGCACAACCTTGAGTAATAAAATGTGTCTGGATAGAATATAAAGTTCAATGGGTGTTCCTGGGCCCTGATTATTCTTCTGTGGAATTTTCAATATTCAATATTCAGAATACTCAGTACACAGAAACCAAATTGACTATGTTATTAATAGCAACATTAGGTAGAAAGCAGAGGAGAATAATTGTAACAGCAAAGACATGGCCACAGGTTGACTATGAAGCCAATTCTGAATTGCTCATATGAGCACTTCAAATTAAGTTAAAGTGAAAATAAAAAGCTACAATAAGATGTTCAACATATACCCATTTTCATATACCATTTTCAAGGGAACATTAGGAATCCCTTTAAAGTCCTGAACCTCACTGATAAGGAGCTAGGAGAACTATGAAATAAAGAAGTTGTTAAGTGTGAATATGAAAAATAATACCAAAATCAAGAAACAAATAAAGCCCTTAAAGACAAAGATCTCAAGTAGCAACTTAACAAAGAATTTCAGAAAGCTATTAGATGAGACAAGAAGCAGCACTACAGCATCTGAAAAAACATGGAAGATGGAAACAGACATGAAGCCAAGGAAAATCTTTCAAAAGATATCAGAATTCAGAAGGAGGTTTCAATCATGAGTTGATATGCTAACAGATACCAGTAGACAGACAGTAACTGACTCAAAGAAGATCAAACTAAGATGGAAGGAGTATCAAAGACACTGTATAGTAGAGATGTCGACATTCAAGATATTTTAGAAAATACCTCCTACTTACAAGAACTTTAGTTCCAGAAGAAAGTGGAGTTAGATCAGTACTCTGCTTATTACCAAGTTGTAAAGTTCTTAATAGGACAAACTATTACACAGAATCCATAATTGCAAATGTTAACAAAATAATGTTTACGATCATCTAATACAGATTAGAGTTTGACACAGAAAGGGAAATGACAGATGTTCAAGCAGGTTTTAGAAAAGGACAAAGATCATGAGTCAGTATTGCTGATATATGCTGGATAGTTGAAAGAGCCAAAGAATACTAAAAAGAAATTAATGTCTGTTTTACTAATTATAGGAAAGTTTTCATTACGTCAACCATATGAAGCTGTAGAATATCTTTAGTAAAAGTAGGAGTCTCAGAACATATCTCTGTGATGCTCATGAGAAATCTATATGCAGGATAGAAATTCACAATCTAAATAGAACATGGCAGGGCAGTTTATTTTCAGACTGACAAAAAATGAGACAAATCTCTAGGTTCTCTCCTTATTTATTCAAACTATATGCTAAATAGATACTGAAGAAAGATGGATTAGAAGACGATGGATAGAGTTTTAAATGTTGCTGGCTTTAACGTTTTTACTATTTTTATTGTTTTACTGTCGTGGTGAACCACCAAGAGTTATGCTACATAAGATAGGTGGTTATACAAATCCTGTAAGTAAATAAATAAATACTGGAGGAAGAAACATCAATAACAAACATTAGCCTGATGATGCTACTCTGATAGCTGAAAATGCAAATGATCTGCCAGCTATAGTACTATATCAAAGGCAAAGAGGATAGTGAAAACATGACATTACAATCCCATATAACAAAAACCGTACTAATCACATCAAGTTCAACTATTTGCCTTAGAACTGACAGCGAAAATATTGAAATGGTGGGTAGCTTCTGTTGATTGACAAACAGCAGTTAAGGAAGGAAATATACCTCAGATAAATACTTAGTAAGATAGCAATAAAAAGAACATTTTATTGAAGAACATTTAGCTGGAATATGTCTGTATTTTTTAAAATGTAGGCAATGGTTTTTATTATGAAATGGTGGAAACAAAAGTTGAACTTTAAAGAAATCGGCTAAAAACATGTGACATTTTTGTACTGTTTCTGTGTTGGAGAACATTATTGATAATACTAAAAGGTAAAGGTTCCCCTCACACATATGTGCTAGTTGTTCCTGACGCTAGGGGATGCTGCTCATCTCCGTTTCACAGCTGAAGAGCCAGCGCTGTCCAAAGACATCTCTGTGGTCATGTGGCTGGCATGACTAAATGTCGGTAACACTGTTACCTTCCCACCAAAGGTGGTTCCTATTTTTCTACTTGCATTTTTATGTGCTTTCGAACTGCTAGTTTGGCAGAAGCTGGAGCAAGTAACGTGAGCTCATTCCATTACGCAGTGCTAGGGATTTGAACCGCAAAACATCCAACCTTTCTGATCAACAAGTTCAGTGTCTTAGCCACTGAGCCACTGCATCCCTTATATTGATAATACTACAGATAGGCAGAAGAAAAGAAAAGTTATTAGGGAAATTGTTTGTTTGTTTGTTTATTAAATTTATATGCCACACATCTCACCTCGAGGCAGCCTTTAGGCAATTTACAATCATAAAAAAAAGCATTAAAACATAAAATAATAAATATGGTTTGATTTAAAAATTGATTTAAAATTGACGAGTTGGGAAGAAAGGGAGCAAGCTGCACTTGGGGGGAGGGAACAATTGGCATGTAATCAATCCATCTGTTGATAACAACATTCAGAATAATTAAAACAATGTTTATCCAGTAATGATATAAGCCTCTGTTGGGAGAGAGAAAGAGCAAGAGTGGGAGAGACAGAAGCTTATTAAATGGATAAAACTCACATATTTCATACATATGATCCAGGTGGATGATGAAGAAACACATTTGAGGTTAATGAAAGGAGAAGACAATGGAGCAGAGATATTCCTGGAATGTCTTAAAATAATTGCAGATTTTCATTGAAAACAACACAAAATGTGGATATTTGTCCATACCCACCAAAGGTCAACCTAACTCATTGGCACCTAAAAAAATTTCAACGTTTCTTGTAAAATGTTTAGCTACTTATAATTGTAACATCTTTTTTTTAAAAAAAAAAATAGACTTGCTTTTCTGTCGAATTTGGCTTGAGTAATGTACTAGCCTATTCCCATTCAAGTTAAATGCTGCCTTTTTAATTTTCATTTCTGACTGAAGATATGTGACAAATGACATAGTAATTTTCCCATTTCTTCATGTTCATAAAACATTGATAATATGATTTTTACCTTCCCTTTCATCTCAATTAAATGGAATGTGCTGATACAATTAATGTGCTCTTACAATTTAGTTTTTCTTTAGAGGTTTCTCTTGTCTCTGATTAACAGCATTTCCTACCTATTCAGAGACAGCCCCCATCCCTCCAACTGCTATTCAGAATGTTTCATTATGCCTGCCAGCTATAAATACGATTGTGAAGCAATACCATTTTAATTGTTTCACTAATAACTTGTTTTAAATGATTCAACAGTCATCAGGAAAGATAAGTGCTCTTGTACCCTGCAGGCTTGCAGGGATGATAGGATGAGGCTATGTAACAGAATGCTGTATCAGAATAATGAAACTCTATGTGCAAGATAATGACAAAGCACTTACATTGCTGTAAAGATAAATGAAAACAGTAGATCTTCTTTTTACTGCTATATAACATCCATTTCTATCTCCCATTTCAATCATTAGGCTCCCTACATTGATTATTGAGCAAATGCACCTATCCAAAAGCATCCCACCACAATGACTGGATTCCCTTATCTTTCCACAAAGATGGTGATTGATGGACTTAATGAGCTTTACAAATGCTCTTGTTAATTAACAAAAATGGTTATTTTCCTATTTAGGGGAGGGAGGCTTATAAATTAGACTTAATTACACAAGATAATTGCAACTGATGGTTTGTGTACAATATGCTGGCATTCTTTCATTTTCTTTTTTTTTCCAATGGCAAATCAACACTTGTAACCCTTGCCTATTTATGTAGACAAATTTAATAAGCAAACGGCCCTTTTATGTTAATGGTTTACTGGCATCCATGGGTTTGGCAGGAGAAATGTGCTGGGGGAGGATTTGCTAATGGCAGCACATAATCACATTAATTAAAATATAACTGCCATTTAAAGATTTGTAGTGCTGAATTAGAGCATGTTGGGAACTGAGGAAATCAGGCTAGAGTGCATATTAGCACCATTACCCGGTGCTCTTTGCACAGCAGTCAATAACCTCATGTGTCATAAATGTAATTTATGAGTACTGTTTTCCTTGAAATATATGTTTTTAGTCCTCTCATTAAAATGTAAAGTTTTGCAATTTCTGCTTTGGAAGGTTCAGAATAAATTTACTAAAAGCTGAGACCCATGATTAATTTTAACAAATCCCCAACAATGAATTTTTTATTGCTTATATAATTTCTTACAACCAAAACAAGTATCCCTTCCTTTTGAAGAGAAGCTCAATACTTTATTATATATGAAAGTCAGGCATTCAATATAAATTCTACTCTTTTTGATACTCCTATTGCAGCTTCTGCTACATACATAATGTGATCATTTAGGATTTAAAGAATTGGTGCAGAATTTAATGGGAATGGAGCGCATGAAATAGCAATGTAAGCCATTGCTATAGATTCCATGACTATTTCTATGATTATTTCAAAGCATGATTTCAGTTTCTTCACAACTGACAATCTGTTTCCTGAGGTTTCATTACTTAGCAGTGGTTTTCTGGAAGTAATAGTACAAGTGACCAATTGTTATGTATGGATAATACATAATTTCAGTTTTCAGTCAAATGTTAAATATTCATTCTGTTGCATTATTCTTTTAAGAAAGGATAAATATGGATATGGTTACAATAATTTTCATATATAGCTTTCTATTATATTTCACAAATAACTTTCCATAATGGGTATGACTTAAAGCTGTTCACTCACAGGCTGAAGATAAGATGAAGGCATTGTGTCCAAGTGGCCAGCAAAAGGATCCTCCCAGGGCATACTTGAATTTTTATGAATTACCTTCCTTAGAATAGGAGGGAACTATGACTCAGTAACTGTAGGCTCTTGGTTCCACAGAAAAGGCAGCTGCTGACCAGATGCAGCTCCTTGGGAAGTATGTGTTAAACAAATCATCGAATGTAGCCCTAAGTAAAATGCTAGTTAAAAAGTGTGATGGTTCAGCATTGCTCCTGGATGAACAAAATGCAACTCATTATTATTATTATTATACAATTGTATCACAGCGGCCAGTTGTTTCGCCGGACTTGGCATTGGTTACTAGTCGGGCCCCACCCAAGGGCCTAGGACGTCGTAACGTATTTTCGTAATATGCGTGCAGATCCAAGCAGTGCGGCTTTTTGCATTTGACTGATGGTGATTTTGTCAATTTTTAACTGTTTTAAATGTAATTCCAGTGCTTTTGGAATAGCACCCAGTGTGCCAATTACCACTGGAATTATCACTGCTGGTTTGTGCCATAGTCATTGAATTTCGATTTTTAAGTCCTGGTATCTTGCGATTTTTTCATGTTCTTTCTCGGCGACCCTGCTATCACCTGGTATTGTGATGTCTATGATTGTGACCTTATTTTTCTCAACCAGTGTGATGTCTGGTGTATTATGCGCCAGTATTTTGTTGGGTTGTATACGGAAATTCCACAAGATCTTGACCATCTGATTTTCGGTGACTTTTTCAGGCTGATGTTCCCACCAGTTTGTTGCTGTTTTAATATTATAATTTTTGCACAAATTCCAATGGATCATTTGTGCTACTGAATTGTGCCGCAATTTATAATCAGTCTGCGCGATTTTTTTACAGCAGCTGAGTATGTGATCAACAGTTTCATCAGCTTCTTTGCAAAGTCTGCATTTGGCATCATCAGAGGATTTTTCGATTTTGGCCTTAATGGCATTTGTGCAGATAGCTTGTTCTTGCGCAGCCAGGATTAGTGACTCTGTTTCTTTCTTTAATGTACCTGTTGTTAACCATAACCAAGTTTGTTCACTGTCCACTTTATCTTTTATTTTTTCCAGAAATTGGCCATGCAGTGCTTTGTTCTGCCAACTCTCCATTCTTGATTTTATCACATCTTTTCTGTATTCTTGTTTCATCTGTTGGGCCTTCAGTAGATTTTTGTTCTTTACTTCGATTAATAGATGTTCTTGACTTTCTTTTAAATAATCAGCCAGTGCGTGTTTTTCTTCTTCAACTGTTTGCTTTACTTGTAATAATCCTCTGCCACCTGATTTTCGGGGCAGATATAGTCTATCAGTATCACCACGTGGATGTAAACTGTAGTGCATTGTCATTAGTTTCCTGGTTTTTCGGTCCAAAAGGTCCAAATCAGCTTGTGTCCAGTTAACTATACCAGCTGTGTATCTTATAACTGGTATTGCCCAGATATTTATGGCCTTGATTGTATTTCCACCATTCAATTTAGATTTCAAAATTTTCTTAACTCTGTTGGTGTACTCTCGTCTGACAATAGTTTTTACTTCTCCATGCTTGATGTTATCCAACTGCAGAATGCCTAAGTATTTGTAGGCTTCATTTTTGTTGCATTTAATTAGTTGGCCATTGGGCATTTCAATTCCCTCACATGAAGTGATTTTGCCCCTTTTTATGGATACAGTGGCGCATTTTTCCATGCCAAACCTCATTGAAATATCGGTGCTGAAGGTTCACTGACAATACCGCGAAGCCCTTATCCGCGCCGACATAAGCGCGAAGGGCTAATCCACCATTAAATGAAATGCGACCCTACCACGCCGACATAAGCGCGGAGGGCAAATCCGCGCCTTCCCAAGCGATCAGCAAAATGCAACCCTAAACCTAACCCTAACCCCTAAACCTAACCCTAAACCTAATCCCTAAACCTAACCCTAACCCTAAGCCTAACCCTAAACCTAAGCCTAAGCCTAACCCTAACCACTAACCCTAACCACTAAACCTAACCCTAAACCTAACCCTAAACCTAACCCTAACCCCTAAACCTAACCTTAACCCCTAAACCTAACCCTAACTTTTATTTACATTTCACTGTTTCAAAACATTCAAAATACAAAAACCTTTCTTCCTTCGCGCTTTCGTCGTCACGCTGACATCGACGCAGTAATGTGGGCACACTAATGATGATGCATACTTGTCGGTGCTTATTTGTCACCGCTATTTTGAAGAGCGTGGTTTTGTTGGGCCACGGTGCTGAATACTCGGACTGTGTTTGTCAATCATTGGATTTCTATTTCTGACTTTCCATAGAGTTTCAAATCATCCATATATAGTAAATGCGAAATTTTTTCAGCTTCTTTGGCTGTTTGGTAGCCTAATTTCATTTTTTTTAAGATTACTGATAGTGGGATCATTGTGATGATGAAGAGAAGAGGTGAAAGTGAATCACCCTGGAAAATTCCTCACTTGATATTAACCATTCCGTAGATCTCATTCCCTACTGCCAACTCAGTTCTCCATTGTTTCATCGCCTTTTCAGTAAAGGATGTAATATTTTTGCTAATGCCAGTTGTTTCTAAGCATTTTATGATCCAACTATGTGGCAATGAGTCAAATGCCTTTTTGTAAGACCATATTCAAGTTCGTTTTTCTGTTCTTACAATTTTCTAATATCATTTTATCAATTAGGAGCTGATCTTTTGTGCCCCTGCTCCTTCTTTTGTTGCCTTTTTGCTCTACTGGCAAGATGTTGTTTGTTTCCAAATAATCCATCATGTTATCTGCAATAATGCCTGTGAGTAATTTGAAGGTTGTTGGCAAGCATGTTATTGGTCTGTAGTTTTCAGGTGTTGTTCCTTTAGTTGCATCTTTCTGAATCAAGTATGTTTTTCCAGTTGTCAACTATTCATCAATTTGGCCCTTTTGTAAAATTTCATTCAGTTGCCTGGCCAATATTGCATGTAAACTGATCAGATATTTGAGCCAGAAACCATGTAATTGGTCCTTTCCAGGTGATGTCCAATTCTTTGCCTTTTTTACTCGATTTTTAACCATCTCAGTTGTTATTTCTAATACTTGCTTTTGTTTGTTGCCAATGCTTTTCTCAAAATCATGTATCCACTTTGCTTCCTTATTGTAGTCCTTTGCATTTTCCCACAATTCTTTCCAGAATTCAACTGTGGCCTGCTTTTCTGGTTTTTCACTTTTGGTGTCACCATTCACATCAAGACTTTGATAAAAACACTGTTGGTCTGATCAAAATTGCTGATTTTGTTTATATTGGATGATTTGTGCCTCATATCTTTCAATTTTTCTAGCTGTTGCTGTTATCTGCTGTTTTACAATCTCTACAGCTTCATTGATGTTTCTTGTATCCAATCTATATCTTCTGATTATCCGATCTATGATTTTGTTGTTTTTAAGCCGCTGCTCATGCATGTTCTTTAAGTTACTAGCATCTTCCCTTAATTTTTTTGACTTTTTGTTCTAATCAGATTTTCCACTTTGGCTTTGATGCTTTTTCTGTTGTGTGACTAGGTACTTTGATTTTAATGTCCAGTTCATTTGTGACTATTACAGCTGCACTGTACATTAACTGGTTCATTTCCAAGATGGATCCCGATTCAATTGTTGAAAACACTGCATTAACCATTTTCATGATAGAGGCCAAAATTTTCTTAGGCACAGTTTTTAGTGATGGTAAAAGTTGCCTTTTCTCATTAAGCAGAAAATGCTCCATGATCTTATCCTTCAATTCTTTTTGTTTTTGAGTTAGTTCATCAGTTGATTCAGTGATAACTGGTTCTAGTGGTGGTGGTGTTATTTCCTCCCCGAGAGCTTCTTCTGGGAGTTCTACTATAATGTCTTTAGTTGTGTCTTGAATATCAGTTATTTCCACTTGTGATATTGTTTTTTTGGTTTTGCAATTTGCCTGAATTTCCTCAAGTTCAACTTCACTAAACACTTTATTCCGTATAGTAAATCGCCTTTGATCTGCTAGTCGTTGTTCACTAACATTTGAATCTGGATATTGTTGTTTCCATAATTCATACATTCGCTTTAAATAACCTCTTTTTTCTGGCTCTGAGTTGTAGTAACAGGCCATTATGGCACAGTTTTCATCTGCACTATATTTTTGTCATTTTGTTGGCTGGTCCACTTGTAGCCCACTTGTCGATGGATGTCCAGGGACCCCAACATCTGCCGCGGCCCTTGTTAACCTGCGCGATGACCGATGCGGTATGGAATTTTTATTTGTTCCTTTCACTATATTGTATGGGTTGGTGGTGTTTTTTTATGGAGCCAGGTTGCCAACCTGACCCCAACCCTCCTCCTTTCTCATCTGGGCTTGGGGCCGGCAACAGCAGAGTTGTTGTTGTTGTTGTTGCTGTTGCTGTTGTTATTGTTGTTGTTGTTGTTGTTGTTATTATTATTATTATTATTATTATTATGTTAATTTTTGGTGAGAATCACAGCCTTTGGGACTGGTTGGTAGCTCAACAGCTCGAGTCCTAACCAAGGATCTAGGAACTGTTAAGGCAACGTCAGAGGATATAAGCTGTTCCAAGTGGGGTGGTTTTTTGTAGAATCAGAATGTTCAAGTCTGATAAATTTAAAATTTCCAAATACCAAGGTAGCCCTTTAGGTATTGCTCCAAGGGCCCCAATTACAATCTGGACAACACACAATTTCTTTTTCCACAGTCATTCAATTTCAATTTGTAAGTCACAGTACTTTGTGATTTTTTCTTGCTGTTTATCTTCAATTCGTGCATCTCCAGGTATTGCAATGTCAATGAACCATACTTTTTTCTTTTCTACTATTGTTATATCAGGTGTGTTGTGAGCCAAGTGCCTGTCAGTCTGAATTCTGAAGTCCCACAAGATCTTACTTTCTCATTCTCTAAAACCTTCTTAATCTGATGGTCCCAGTGGTTTTTGCTGTACTCAAATCCAAACTTTTGGCACAATTTCCAGTGAATGATCTTAGCAACACGGTCATGACGTTGTAGGTAGTCAGTTTGTGAAATTTTGCTGCACCCACTGATCAAGTGGTCGACTGTCTCATCTTTCTCATTACAGAGGCGACATTTGCTGTTGGTGGTAACATGTTGAATTTTTACCTTCATGCAGTTTGTGGCTAAGGCTTGTTCTTGAGCTGCCAAAATAAAGCCTTCTGTTTCTTTTTTCAGTGCTCTTGATCTTAACCAGTTCCAAGTTAGCTTTTGGTCAGCTTTGCCTTTAATATTTTTTTAGTATTGGCTATGCATAGCTTTATTTTTCCAATTTTCAGCTCGCTTCTCAATTACTTTTTTCTTATATTCAGCTTTTGACTTAGGTGTCTTTAAAAGACCTCCTTTATTTACTTCCTTAATCATTGGTTCTTCACTTTTCTGGATGTAATCATTCAAGCTATGTTTTTCTTCTTCCACAGTCTGTTTTACTTGTAGGAGTCCTCAATCACCCTCTGCTCTTGGTAGATATAATTGGTCAACATCATTTTTAGAGTGCAAACCATGATTCATTGTCATAAGCTTCCTTGTTTTTCTGTCCAAATTGTCCAACTCCATCTGGGTCCAGTCAATTATTCCTGCAGAGTATCGAATCACAGGTATAGACCAGGTATTTGTGGCTTTTATGATGTTTCCTCCACTCAATTTGGACTTTAATATCTTGCGAATTTGTTGAATGTACTTGGCTGAAGTTAATTCCTTGCCTGTATTATGCATTAAGTCAGAGGCCTCTAAAATCCCCAAGTACTTGTAGCCTTCTTTTGGTTTTACTGCCTTTATCATTTCTTCATTCTCAAGTTCTATTCCAACAGACCTTGCCTGCTTTGGTTGCCATTGTTGCATATTTGTCAATTTGAAACTGCATACCAATGTCTTGGCTAAATTCTTTTGCGCTTTCAATTAATAAATTCAGTTCAGCTTTTGTTTTACCAAACAGCTTCAAAACATCCATGTACACCCAGTGCGAAATTTTCAGTACTTTCTTTGCAAGTTCGTATCCATAGTTCATCTTCTTCAAAATGATTGTCAGTGATAGCATTGAGAGTATAAAAAATAGGGGTGAAAGGGAATCGCCCTGGAAAATGCCTTGTTTAATTTCAACTTCATCCAGTACTTCTTCATTAGCTATAAGCTTCTCTTTCCAGAGGTTCATTGAAGTTTCCATGAATTTTTGTATGTTGCTGCTGATGCCAAGGATTTTTATGCATTTCTTGATCCAGCTATGGGAAAATGAATCAAGTGCTTTCTTATAGTCTATCCAAGCCATGAACAGGTTGGTTCATCTTTTCTGTGAATTCTTTAGGATTAGTTTGTCAATCAGCAGTTGGTCCTTTGTTCCTCTTGAATTTTTGTAACATCCTTTCTGTTCTACAGGAAGCAAATTATTTCTTTCCAAGTATCCATAAATGTGGTTTGCAATGATACCAGTAAGGAGCTTGTATGTTGTTGACAACAGGTGATTGGCCTATGGTTTCCAGGATCCTTTCCTTTTTCTTTATCTTTTTGGATCAAAAATGTCCTTCCAGTTGTCATCCATTCATCATTTTCAGGTGTTTTTAAGATCTGGTTCATTTGGGCTGCCAATCTTTTGTGCACACTTGTAAGTGCCTTTAACCAGAAGACATGTAACTCATCTGGTCCAGGTGCACTCCAGTTCTTCACTTTTCTTGACTGTCTTTGCACCATTTCTTTTGTTATTTTCACATCTTCCATTTTATGCACTTCAATAGAATCCTCAATCTGTTTGATCCATTTTGCATTTCTGTTGTGCTTCTTGTTGTTTTCCCACAAATTCTTCTAGATTTCAGAGCTTTCTGTTTATCAGGCTTTTCATTTGTTGTTACTCCATCTCCACTTTCTAAGCTCTTATAAAACTGGTGCTGATTTGCTCTGAATTGTGAGTTTTCCTCGAATTGAATTACTCGGTTTTCATGTCTTTTAATCTTTTCAGCAACGGCAACAACGCTCTGCTTCAGCTCTTCAATTACTATTGCAATCTCTTTATTCTCCAAATCACATCTTGCTTCC
Source organism: Thamnophis sirtalis (assembly GCF_051295495.1). Taxonomy (NCBI): domain Eukaryota; kingdom Metazoa; phylum Chordata; class Lepidosauria; order Squamata; family Natricidae; genus Thamnophis; species Thamnophis sirtalis. The sequence continues at coordinate 131,171,367 of NW_028261382.1, read as the reverse complement.
AGGCTGCTTTTTACCTGCTTGTTCTTTAGCTGACCTTGCCTTAGGTTCTTCAAGATGCTCAAGTCACCACGAAATTTTTTGATCTTCAATTCCAACCGAATTTTCCATTTAGGCTTCCTCTTCTTGCCTCTTTGGTTCTTTTGCATTTTCAAACACAATTCTTTGGTGGTTATGAAGGCTGCTGCATACATCAGCTGGTTTGTTTCAGCTAATGTAGTGGTTTGAATGGTTTACACAGCCTCATTGACCTTTTTTAGTACCTTTCTCAATTCTTTCCGGTTCACTTGGTTCAGCTTTGGCAAACGTGTTCTTTCAGCATCTTCCATTTGATGATTTATTTTCTCAGCTAATTGAATGATATCTGTTGGTGTTTGTTCTTCAGTGCTTCCTTGTTCTTTATCTTCATCCATTTAAGCATCCTCTTCCTCCCTTTCTTCCTCAGTTTGCTTTTGAGTCTGCAAATCATTTTTGATGTTACTTTTCTTTGTTGGTATGCTCAGACCATTAGTTGCTTTCTCTTCGATTCCTATTAATTCTGCTGTGAAAAATTTGTGGCTCAGAATTACACGTCATTGGTCCATTAGCCTTTGTTCACTGATACAACAGTCTGTGTGGTTCACCTTCCAAATCTGATACATTTGTTTTTTAAATCCACATTTTGCTGGCTCAGAGTGATAGTAAGCTTTCATAATAGAGATGTTTTCTTCCTTAGTCCAGATTTTTTGCTTTTTCATTTTTTTCTTCCAGTAGCTTTTCAGCTCCCTGTCCTGGTTGCCTAGCAGAGGGAGCTGAGCCCTGTAGCTCATTTTGCGCAGAATGCCAAGGAGCCATAGCATCCAACGGAACCCTTGTTAATCGAGGTGACGGTTCAGCTGGCATAAATTTCTTTTTTTTTTCGTATTCACCATATTTGTATGTGTTGTGGAGCAAATTTTGTCTGGCCCTTCACCTAAGACCTGTCTGATATGGTTGTACCTGTTCAGCATATCCCTTAGGATCATTAGAGCATGCAAGCCCCTCCACCACGGAAAGGTAAAGCTCTTTAGAGGGATTATTATTATTATACAATTGTATCACAGCGGCCAGTTGTTTTGCCGGATTTGGCATTGGTTGTTGTTGTTGTTGTTGTTGTTGTTGTTATTATTATTAATAATAACAGTAATAGTAACAATAACAATAACAATAAATACATTTATGTTAGCCATGGTGGAGTATAAAATATTAGATGATGCAACAGGATATTTCCCATGTTCTTATCTATGTCTGTGATGAACATCTCTTAAACATACAAATGGAAAGGTTATATAAATAAGTCACTAGTCTTTCCCAAAGTGTAAGTTCAGAGTCAGTTTCCCTAGAATAGAATAACTTCAATCATATGCACTAACAAGATAACTTTACTAGTTAGCTTAACTTTACTGAAATCCTCAACTACTTCTCTTTTTTAAAAGTGCAAAAAAGCTCATTAGTATTCTAGCTAAGTCGAAAAATATTCTTTTAACTAAATATTAGTCTTTTTTCTGGCAACGTTAGTAAAATTCTATATATATGCAAAATATATTTTAACATTTAGCAATCCAGCTGTCTGTCAAATGGATATACTACATTGAAAAACTCTTTAGCCAAAAACATGATGGCACATTAGAAACCACTAGATTAATTGTCTACAAATGAAGACAATAGAAATACAAGAGAACTAGCAATTTGTTTGAAAAAAGAAAACTTTCCTGTAACTTTAAAAGCTAGAAAAAGAAATATAGACATCTATTGAAGGCTATAAGGACTAATACAGCTAATATAGACATGGATCAGACTTTAGGAAAACAAATTCTATTTATAGAATGGATAGAGATGAGCTTGTAGTTGAAAGCATCCTATTTGTCATGACTTTTTTTGTGGTTGAAACCCTCAAATGGAAGAGGAAAAATGGCCAAAGCAAAAATGTTTAGAATAGAAATTCTATTTTTCCACAAACGCCTTTTTTATAGGAATTGCCTTCTATCTCCCACCTTTAATGAAAGGTATTACATTTAATTATAATTTATCTTCTGAAAAATCAATGGCACTAAAAGAAAAAGTCATCACAAGATGTCAAGGGAGAAGAAGCAGGAGGACCCAAAAACTGTTTGGCCTGTATGCCATTTAAAAAGAAAATGCAGAAGCCTTTAAGTTACCCATTTAGCTCCTAAATAGAAAATTACAAGACTTATTGGTTGAATGGTCAGAATCTTTCTCATCTTTAGACACTATATTGGATTATTATTTATAATTGTATTTCCATCTATACCTTACAAAAACATCTTATATGCACTTTAGAGGAGTTCAACTGACTATTTGAATTAATTCACTCTCTGTTTTCATATTTGGAATCTGTAAACTTCATAGTAAACATACCAAATTTATACCAATTGGGTGGGCATGGCCAACTTTTTTTTCACTTTCAGCTATTTTAAAAAAAAAAAAAAAGCATTTTTTTTCCCTGCTGGTTCGTGTGAATGCTTTAAAAAACTTTTTAAAAGGCTTCTGACAATTGAGTAGCTCACAGCTGAGCCGCGCGATCCTCAGAAGCTTTTTTTACTACCATTTCGCAAAACCAAGGACAATTGTCCCTACCAGGGATTTCACACCTGTTTTATACCCTATAAAGATTGACCAATTTCTGTACATTTAGGAATTAAGTGAAAAATGTAATAAGGGTAGCCTAAAATTTGCATGCAACTTTACCACCATATACAATATGGAACAGAACAGCATGACATACCTATCGCTCCAGAGTTTAACAAATCTCTGTCTAGCGCTCATTAGTTCTTATCTTTGGGTAAACTTTTCACTGAAAAGGGGAAAGGTTCGTGGTTCTTATTGACAACTGCTATGAATTTAAAAGAAAGAAGAAGAATCACAACTGCAGTATTCAGATAATGTTAGCACACCATGATGCCCATTAGTCTTATGATATGGTCTTAAGTTTTTGTATTGTTGCTAAGCATAAGCAAATCTGATATATTCCTGGAGGGAAAAGAATCTCTGAATCCTGGGTTTACCACCATGAGGAGTAGCATGGCAGAAAAACACACAAAATGAATAAAAACTGAGATGGCATAACAGAATAATGTGAGCTAAATTAATATATTCTTCTTTGTCAGCATCTTTACTTCCCATGTTATTAACACTTATGATCATTTATTTACATAGATTCTTGAAACGGAACATCAAATTTTTGTAGTAAGAATAACGAAAGGTAAGGAAATGCACTGCATTTCTAACATGCTTTTATTGGGCACAGTTTTCTTCCAGGAATAATTTTCCAGTGCTTTATTTTCTTGGCATGGTACCAGGTATATCATGGGGCTCCCTGAAGGATTACATTAAGAGTCAAAATACTGGCAGGATGACTACAGCTCTGCAGATTCAAATGATATTGTTAAGTTGTTTATTTTCCTGTAATAACATTGCCGACAATCGAAGGACAATCTCAGTTATCTCCACTTAGAAGTAAGCTCTATTGAGTTCAATGGGGTTTTCTCCAAGGTAAGTAGATATACAACTGCAGTCTCAACTAGTAAATCCTTCCACATTGAGTGAATATGAAGAAATGCATAATATTTCTCTGCCTACATTTCAAATTACTTCTTGGATTGTGCATATTCACTGCAAGTGAAGATCACTGATAGCAGAAACTGAAAACAAATAATTTTGAGTTTTGTCAGCCATTGGAAGATTTAATTTAGGTCCCTGTCTTTATTAGCTATAACTTAAAATAATTCAGTGAACAAATAAACATGTTTTTCTTGCTTTTGTGAAATGTAAAAGCCACCAAAAGAATCACTGCTTTGCATTAATTCATGCATCATCTTTGGTCTCTGTTGTTGCAAATACCATTTCAGGCTACTTTTTTTGCATTTAGCATTAACCCAAACATTGACATATTCTTAGAATACATTTTACAATAATTTATCTCTGCATACCCTATAAATAATTTCCCAAGATGCCTACTTAGTATTAAAATTAAAGACACATAAATAATAACTGTTGATCTACTATAGTTTGTTCACTGAGTTTTAAAACTTTTTCCTGTTTTGTAGGGTTACTACATGAGAGAAAGAACAGCTCTATGTTTATAAAAAGGAGATTTATACTTCAAAAGTCTATGGTAAAATTATAAAACAATAAGGCTTGGGTAAAGGTAAAGACTTTTGAAAGGCTGTATTTTAAAGCTCTTAACATGCTTAGGGGCTAATATACTTTAATATTCCAATGGACAAGATACAGAATCTTCCCTTCCGGCCAGTCAAATTGATCTCACCACTCTGTGTGTTTATGTGTCACCTCATCTTCCTCTAGATTGAATGCATCACCAAGATATAATTTGTTCACTTGGGTTCCAACTAGTCAAGCTTCCTGGATGCCAGGGAACCAATGAAGGTGATTTAGGATGTTCAAGGAATGTACATAGAGAGAAGGTAAGAGCTTACTAAAGGATTTTTCTTTTAGTTAAAAGGGCTAGAAAAGACGGTGCGGGGGGGGGGGAGATCTTCATCATATTTTTAGGTTTAAAACAAGTATCTAATTCCCCACATTGAAATTTCTTTTTGTCTTACATGTTTTTGATATAGGATTATTTTACCTTCATTTATTCAGCAAAATGGACAATGCTTATAATGACAAGATCTTCTAAATTAATTTGGCAAGCTTTAGTGTCTTGATGAGAGAAATAGTTTTTTTTTTTTTTAAGAACTACTTTTCAGCTATACTTGGGGGACAGCTATGGGTCTAAGGACCCAATCCTTTCATGTCACAAAATGTGTCTGATTTATTTCATTAGTACTGTTTTGTATGGTTTGTACATAGGCTATTGTTCCACAGGAAACTCACAGTTTATGGCAGTCATATAGTTTGCTGAGTTCTCATAACAAAGTGAGCCAAATAGCAGCCAGTCATATTTTAAGCTATAATGTTGTGGGAACCCTGCCCATGGTTCTGGATTCAGACAGTCAGGGTTAGTGTTTGACAAATCCAGAAAACTGGGGCTCAAATTGCCATCAGTTTACCTTGCTCAGGTGATATCATTGGCATGTGAACATCTTCTCAGCCAAATCCTAGAGTGATATCAACAGTTGGTAGTCCAGGGATGAGGTTCTGTTATAGCCAGGAGCAATCCTGAAAAATCAGGATTCCTACCATTGTAGTGTGACATCACAAACACAACTTTGAGAGGGAATCACTGCCCTGCTTCTTGTAAGCTGAAATCTTCCTGCGAATGTATCTTCCAATCAGGTTTTCTTACATATTGGTCTAATTCCAGACGTGTTTTTTTTTCAAGGATAAAATTAGAAACAGATTCAGTAGAAACAGATACTTGTAAACTGTTTCAACAAAAATAATTCGACTGTGTTGGAAATAAATGTCGTATTAAAGATTTGGAGTAGCGGTAATGTAGGATAAGGGGAAAGAAATAAGTATGTGGAAGCACCTTTGCCAAATTCTAGTGTTCAGATTTTTAACATGCAAATTGTTTATTTTACATGTCCCATAACAAGCAGTGCTAAGTGTTGAGGCACAAAGAAAACCTATTATTATAAAATGAAACAACCTTGCAATTCGTTTATCAAAATGCTTGCTGTTCTTATCTTTCAAGACAAATTATTATTATTTAATAATAAGTAATATTAACAAAACAGGTTAATTACTCTTAAAGCAATAATTTCAGAATAACAGAGTTGGAAAGGACCTTCAATGTCTTCTAGCCCAACCCCCTGCTCAAGCAGGAAACCCTGTACCATTTCAGACAAACGGTTGTCCAATCTCTTCTTAAAAATCTCCTGTAATGGAGCACTTACAAATTTTGGATGCAAGTTGTTATACTGATTAATTGTTCTAGCTGTCAGTAAATTTTTCCTTGGTTCTAGGTTGGTGCTGCTTCTGTTTTCAGGTGCTTTGGAGAATAGGTACCTATAGAGAGCAGAAGAAAAACGAAAGAATGGAAGAAAATCATAAAATAAAAAGGCCTGCAAGTAGAAGTAGAACAACTCTGGCAAAAAGAAAACAATGATAATATGAATATTAATAAATGTCTTGGAAGCAATCCTAAAATATCTTGACCACCATGTGAACACCATCAGCATTGAAAAAAACAACCTCAGTGAACCCACAATGTGCAAATATATTTAACTAAGAAAGTATAAAAGTTTGGCAACAGAACATAATATTTTGGAAGCCTTTACTCGAACAAATGAAACTTATCTGAAATTTTTTATCCATCCTGGACAAAGCTACAGAAAACTTATAGTTAATTAACATAACAGCTACAAACGTATACCCATTTATGCTCCTGAGGACCCTAAAATAGCATTATTAAACTATATACCCATCACATATGGCGTACAACTGATCTCTTCCAAGACTGTAACATTCCATTTTTTAAATGACATTATTCTTTAACCAACAATTCATGATCATTTTTTTAAAAAATTGTTGAGAGTTGGAATGACAGAAGACTGGAATGCAAGAAGCCAGATGTGGTGAGAGAAATTGGGAAACAATGATGGGAAAGAACAGACATTTCTACCTTCATTCCCTACTCCTATAATGTGATATTCTCAAAATAGGCCATATTGTACAACACTGCCTGAGCCATGGAAAAGCGAGAGAAGGGCTTTCATAGTTAAATACTATTGAAAACTGTCAATTTTCAATATTAAAGGGGTTTTTTTTTGTTATTTTTAGACTTCCTGCCTCCTTTTTTAGGAAGTGGGCAATTTTTAAGGCTCATCTAAAAAAATACAAAATGATATTCATTACTGAAAACATAGAAATGATGGTCAGGGAGAGGAGAAAATGTATCAATGAACTCTATTCAAACTTCAGAAACTGTTTTAATATATTCCCAATCGTATCATCTCTCAAGAGCTGCTCAAGAAACCAAAAGCAATGTTTTCTGGGTCCAAAGAAGAATCATCCTAACAAAAACTGGCACAGTTAGAAGGAAATATAATGATGCCATTTTGCCACAGATGAGCTTCATGCATACAATTATGTAGAAGACAGATAAATCAAATTGTTGGTGTTGAGATTCTATTGTTACAATTTAGAACACGGATTGGTTTGGCAAACAAATAATATAAATATAAAGTTTGTAGATATCTTCTTCTACAGCTACAATAAACTGCTTTGTATTTTACTGATCAATAACTTGCCCAGTCTGACCCATATTTTCTAGGAATTCAGGCTGGCATCTTTCCTCTGCTTTACATTTGTCATGTCTTGGTATTTAAGGTCCTTTCACTGCCTCTTTACCCTACTCTAATATAATAAGGAGGCAAAATACCACAGGCAATGATTCTGGGGCATCAAAATGCTTCTGTAGGGAGGAATTACCTAAAAATAACTAATGACATTCTCAGTTAGACTGCATTATTGATAATATAGCATGTAAAAGCCCCAAGAGATGCAGAAAAGCAGGCACTGGTCCATTTTTCCAAATATCTGGCCTTATAAGGCTTATTTTAAAAGCTTGCCTTTTCTTCTTAAATGCGACAATATTTTCATCACTGAATTTCTGTTGTCTTTTTTTAAAAAAATCTTGCCTTATTATGTTTCTTTCATTTTGTGTAGGTTTGAAGCTGTGGTATTTACATTTTTATGGGTCTTTTGGCATTTCAGCCGATGAGCCTCTCTGATTACAGTTTTCACTCTTAACAACTCTTTATTTATAACTTCCCCGACTTCTAATGTTTTTCAGGCTTGACCTAAGTACGTTTTACCACATGGACATGGAATTTCATTTACTCTTGAGAGCCTTGATGACTCATTAGCCAAGATGGATCTCTAAGTCTCATTAATGTACTTCTTACTGTAATTTGCAGACGATTAGATAAGTGTCTTTTCTCCCTTTCTTTAAGAGCCCACGCAGTCCTGTGATGAGTCTAGAATTATTATAACAGTTGGATGTTTTAAATAATCATTTCTTTCCATCCTGTGTGCTTTTATATGGACATCTCCTTTGTCTTTCCTTATGGGGGAGAGGAGAGGAGAAGGGAAGGGAAGGGAAGGGAAGGGAAGGGAAGAGAAGAGAAGAGAAGAGAAGAGAAGAGAAGAGAAGAGAAGAGAAGAGAAGAGGACTACTTTTATGTGGGTAGTTGTTTTTCACCTTAAAGCTACTAACTTATATCAAATGCTGTCTCCAATACCTTTAATACTCTGAGAGTCATAATTTTATTTCAAGATTCATTAAATTTTCTGATCAGGAGCCCACTTACAAGACTACCTCAGGAACAATGCATTTTCTGTTTGAGAAATCAAAATATGCATACCACTTTACCATCTCTGATTTTTGGACCTGCTTTTCATTACTGATTGAAACTCCCCTCTGTTCTTCATTAAAAGACTGCAAGTCTTCTAAAATGCTTATTTACAGTGGCAGTCTTGAGGGATTGGCTATGTGCTTAACTACTTAGAGCTCCAAATTTCTTTCAACAGAAAGGCCAATCCATCCATATTTGGCTTACTTGCTGGTTGAACAGTTGGCCATGTTTTGGTCCTGCCTAATGTCTGATATTTAATGAATCTTAACTGTACCAAGCAAGGAATGAGGCTGAAGAATTACAGCTTGTCTGAAATAATGATTTATTTTCAGGATTTTGTTGCTGGCTTGGGATGGCTTTTATTGAGCCAAAATCTAGAAGACTACAGGTCAAGCTGAGTCAATAAACAGTAGGCAGAGAACCTACATAGAGTCAACAGTTTTCACATCCCACAAAGAGATAGTCCAGCTGCAGTTGCAATATATCAACCACAGTTACATCTGTAATGGTCAAAGGGAATGACCTTAATGGAAGGAGGATGAGTACTACTAAGGCAGTGGACCTGCTGTAGTAGCCTCATAAGGGAGATAGGTAACATAAAAATAATAAATAAAACAAACAAATGGACAGATAAGTTGGGCTTGAATCCAGGCCAAGAAAGAACTTTGAGAAAGTGTCTCAGGCAAGTCCCTCCCTCGTTCACACAAAAGTAAATTCAGACTTCAAGATTCTGTTATTAGGGCTGTTATAGTAACAATAGTCCTGACTTACATGGGAGTCTAGCTGGTTGGATTGACAGTATCTGACACAGTCAACCTGAAAAACTGTAGTGGAACACAAAGCATTACCACTAGGTAGCCTTTAGAACACTTTGCAGCCTGCTAATCTTTGGTATCATTTGAGGTTTGCATCATTTGTCTTTTGTCTTTGTGCCTTCAAATTACTCTTGACTCCAGGCAACTGATGGAATCCTTCTAATGTCCTGGGCACATTTTTGGAAGTGATTGTTCCTTTCCGTCTTTCTGGAGCCGAGATAAAATGACTGGTCCAAAGCTGCCTTTGTGCGGGACTAGAATTTATACCTTCCTCATTTCTAGTCTAAGTCCTTTAACTACTGCACCAGATTGGATTTCCATTATCTATCCAAAACCATGAAATATTCCTCAATTGTCCTTAAGTTGGTAGCTGGATTCTACTAAGCAGGAAATAATTTCTGTGGCAAATAAACATCCCTAAGCAGCATGTTTCTTTTTTTCTGGGATTTCTGTCTTTATCCCTTGATAGAGAAACCTTGGCTGAACACCTGACATCTTTTCTGTCCAGAAAGACGTAGCCATGCTTGTTGTTTACATTTTCTGGATAGGAAACTTAAGGATAATGGTGTAGGGCTTCAATTTTCTTTCCTGGAGAATTTTCTTTTGGAGCAGTGGCCCAAAAATTTTGGAGAAACAAACATATTTGATTGTTATTATTGATGAATCCCCAAATGTTTATTTGAACTGAAAATTATTGGTCCATCTCCACAAACCAGTCAAGGAAATTTTCCCCAAAGATGGCAAAATTGCATTTAGCATATTTATTTCTTGTTTTGGACATTTGAACACACACAAACACACACACACAAACACACACGAAAAGGGCAAAAGATGTAGGAAATTATAATTTTCCAATATTCCAATAAGCGATCAGAGAACACTAAATATACTATATTATTAAACAACCTGAAAAAGATTATTAAACTTTATGCAAAATATAAATATGAAAAACAACAAACAACATAATATGAATCATAAAATGAAATATGAACTAAGATCAGTTATTTTTAAAATAACTACTAATATACAAAAGGAATAAAAAAATAAAAATCAATAAAACTTTATAGGAAACTACTTGCTTGCCTCTTATTGTACTCTTATTGTTGATTGCAATCATATCTATAAGTAGTAGGAATTATTTCTGATTTCTAGTTAGGTCCTTTCACTTATTCCACAGGTGTCAAACTCATCACATTTTCCCCATTTGCAGAGCTGAGGTGGGTGTGGTCTACACGTGACACATCCAGCTAGTGGACGACCAGTTTGATACTCCCTGATCGATTCTTTTCCCAATTACAACCTTAAGGGTCTTAAGTTTAGTTTATTGTGCAGGGGTCATTCTTGCTTGAATTTGGTTAAAGTATAGCAGTGAAAACATACCTTTAATTTCACCATTGTGGCATATTCTCCAAGTTCAATTTACCAACCTAATTTCATTAGCAATATGTTTCTTTTTCAATATTGGGCTACATTTGTCCTTTTCTCCATCAACATATACTGTTCCTAATTCAATCTCCTTGGATGGAGATAATTTTTGTTATGCTGCCTGTAAATTTGAGTATGCCTTTATTACCTACTCATAAACCCACTGTCAATTGTAATATTTTATGTGGTTTTGTTTGACGTTAATTTTTTAATGTGCTTTTGTTTACAATTTTGGTCAGTGACCATAACAAAAATATTCATTCATTCAACGTGTACCTATAGATTGTGGTATTTTGTTTAGATGTTCTGGAATAATTTGTAATACAGTATCGAGGTTTCAATTCAAATTTTAATGTTTTAGAATTTTTTGTATAAAACTATTTCTAGTATATTTGAATTTTTTAACATAACATCTACATACAATGAACTTCTTTAATATGACATTTTCCATCTATTTTTGTCATTGTTGATTGAGTTGTCCTGAAAGTGCTTTTTCAAAAGGTAACTGAACTTTCTTTATTTTGTTTGAAGATGTTTCACTTCTCATTCAAGAAGCTTCTTCAGTTTTCTTGGATGAGAAGCAAAACATCTTCAAACAATACAAAGAAAGTCCACTTGCCTTTTGAAACAGCACCTTTGGGACAACCATGACCTGGATAACTGTGAATCTCCATAGATATTGATGGTGTTACTATCTATCTATCTATCTATCTATCTATCTATCTATCTATCTATCTATCTATCATCTATCATCTATCATCTATCATCTATCATCTATCATCTATCATCTATCATCTATCTATCTATCTATCTATCTATCTATCTATCTATCTATCTATCTATCTATCTATCTATCTATTCATGTACAAGATAACAGAAATAAGAATAAACATGAATAAGAACACAGGAAATGGGTATAAATAAATGGGGACAATAGGACAGGGACGGTAGGCACATTGGTGCGCTTATGCAAGCCCCTACTGCCCTTTTAGGAATGGGGCGAGGTCAACAGTAGACAGTTTCAGTTTAAAATTATGGGTGTTTGAGGATGTAACAACAGTCAGGTAGTGCATTCCAGGCATTGACTATATTGTACTATATTGTACTATAGTACTATACTGTAATATAGTACTATATTGTACTATATGTACAATCCATAAAATATTTTATATCAATTTTTACTTTTATTTGGAGTGAATTTTATTCATTTTTTCAATATTTCCTGCTACTTTTGTATTATAATTGTGTCTTTAAATTTTTTGCATTTGCTTTATCATGCAAGTTTTGATTTGTTCTGCCTCCATATTTTAACAACACGTTACACATGAATCATATTAGATAGGATCTTCATTCTGTATAAATGTTCAATTTCTGTCATCTTTCTTTAAGTCCCTCCTTTCTCTCTCCCAGAACCCTTTTTATTCTTCCAGTGATTAAGCCATAATAAATTCCTGCCGTAATTGCATAATTCTTCCTGTGTGTTGAATCTATTTCTGAAATCTTAATGCAGCATATCTGCATATTTGTTTGCATTTTTCTTGATGCAATTACCCCCCAAATAGAATATGTTTGAAGCTAATGCTAATGGTAAAATTGATGGACTTATTATTAGTTTTCATGTGTTTCACATTTTTATCAAATATGCCTTGTAATGTGTGTGTGGCATATTGCATATGTAAAAATAGTCACCTTGCTTGTAAACATACATGTGAGTCTTAATGCCTAGCATAAAAAATGCAGTATAATTCTAAGGTATCACCTGTGTATAATCCAATAATTACAAAAGTATAAAAATATTAGAATAGAATAGAACAGAACAGAACAGAATAACAGAGTTTGAAGGGACCTTCGAGGTCTTCTAGTCCAACCCCCTGCTTAGCCAGGAAATCCTACACCACTTCAGACAAATGGTTATCCAACATCTTCTTAAAGACTTCCAGTGTTGGAGCATTCACTACTTTTAGAGGCAAGTTCCACCAATTAATTGTTCTAACTGTCAGGAATTTTCTCATCAGTTCTAAGTTGCTTCTCTCCTTGATTAGTTTCCACCCATTGCTTCTTGTTCTGCCCTCAGGTGCTTTGGAGAATAGTTTAACTCCTTCTTTGTGGCAACCCCTGAGATATTGGAAGACTGCTATTATGTCTCCCCTAGTCCTTCTTTTCATTAAACTAGACATGCCCAGTTTCTGCAACCGTTCTTCAGATGTCTTAGCCTCCAGTCCCTTAATCATCTTTGTTGCTCTTCTCTGCACTCTTTCTAGAGTCTCCACATCCTTTTCAACATCGTGGCCACCAAAACTGAATGCAGTATTCCAAATGTGCCCTTATCAAGGCATTATAAAGTGGTATTAACACTTTGGTGTAAACACAATTATTTTGTCTTTATGTACTTGTTCCTTGTTATACATATGCATTAGACACCTCAATGATCAGTTGTTTACTTAATTCTGAACCATTCTGTTTACAACCCAAAATTGTGATATTCTGTCATCTTTCTTCATAAATCTATAGTTATTCTTGAGACTGGTCAATATTAACTAATCTCTTTTGAGCATTTTTAATATGAACAATCCAAACTGGTACATATTTCTGATGAAAACAGCCAATGTTCTCTTACATCATATCTACGCTGTTATGATTGAAGACTAAATGTAATTGTTCAACAAATACTTTGCTTTCTTCCTTCAGTTATACAAGTCTCTGTCCTAGGGCAGGTTCCCCAGTTAATTTATTTCAGGGTCAAGCTAGGACATGACTAGCACAAACAAATCAGTAAAAGAAATTCAGGGCAAACAGGCCGACCTACACGTGCAAAATCAGCTGGTTCAAGGCAGAGCCAAATGTCTGTAAATATATCTTAAGGACCAGAGTAATAGCCTTATCTTTTTTTTTCTGAGTGCTGGGATCCTGGAGCCAAAGAAAATAGACATTTTTCAGGTACATTCCAAATAGGAAGGTTTGTTAAGTTGTTTCCTTTGTACCTCTTTCCCCATAAAAAATGAGACATAATGAAGTTTCATGCTCAAAAACAATAGGGTTGTTTGGCTGCCATCGGAACTCTAAAATATTCTGATCTAACTATTTCAAGGTTACTGCCTACAATCCAGAACTACCATGAACCAAATAAGAAATGCTTCTGTATTTTGGATATGGGACAAAATAAAGGTTAATGAAAAAACAAATACTGCAAAACACCATTATATAAGTTAATTTTCCATTTTCAAGAGAAATTGCAGAACTGAAGTTCAAGGGAATGAGGAGCTGAGTTCCATTCCAGGCTGCTATAACTTTGATAAGGATTTACAATTCAAGATGCAGTGCCCAGCAATGCTTGAAGGATGAGGTCATTTCTTAATTATGTTAGTGTGTAGTGGATATACATCAAATCCACATCTTCATATATTAAGAATTTACGGTGCCCCTTCCTTGACCCTGACATTTTTTTTCCCAGGCAACAGACAAAAGAGGATAAATATTCAAAGCAGATTTCTTTCTCTGAATTTCACTAATAATTCAAACAGATGACAAAGCTTTAGTCATTATTTCTAGCTATTGGGAAGAACTATAATTATTTTGGGGGATACTCTGGAAAATAGTGATCTATTTGCAGCTTGTGAAAGGAAAAATGACCTCCTCTGACCCAAGCAAAATGGAAGCCAGAAAAACACAAAGGAAGCTAGTAGAAATAATTTATCTATTTTATTATATCCATATTCAGCTCATCTTTGGGAAGCTCAGGGAAAAAAAACTAATGCAGATTCCCAGGAGTCCCCCCCAACCACATCCACATCTGCTTAGCTTTAGCAATGCCATCAGACCCACTGACTTAATATTTGTTATCTCTAGAAGGACCAACAGTTTTTGTTTGCTTCACAATTCCAGTCCTATAAGTGGGCCTGACATAAGAAGAGATCAAGTTACATTTGAGAACTGCTCAGAAATTCTGGAAGTCGAAGTCCACAGACTGTAAAGGGGCCAGAGTTACCAACCTGTGCTTTAAGGTAATTAATATAATAAGGCTGAGTAATTAAACTTTAAATGTTTTGTGCTATTATATGTGAAAGCATATTTCCCAGACAATTACGTGAGAAGAGGAAATATAGAACTATTCTAAATAATGGCTGGATTTACTCAGTATGTTAAAATACTTTGTTTTACTACAGTCTATTGACTGAATTGCATTTTACCCAGTATTTAAACCATTGATAGGTTTTAAAAATTGTGTTGTCTTGGTTCATATAAAGCACTTTTACGTATAATAAATAAAAGTATGTAAAATGTATAAAAATACATTTTTATTATTTGTTCATTATTAATTAGATTTACATGTCATCTATTTCCCAGTGACTTCTGGCTGTTACAAGTAAAAATACTGGGACCAAAAGGATGACATTGTTTAATGAAGGAACTCAGAGCATACTAACTCTACCAATCAAACTGGTTGGACAGATATTTGGGAGACAGCCAATCCATCAGGCAACAAGCTCTATGCCACAACACTGCCTTGCTGACACATAATCAATCAATGTCATGTAAGGTTTTACAGGTAATGACCAACACCTTGAACCACACCTGGAAGCAAACTAGCAATCTGTACAATAATGAAGCAGAGACATTACATGGGCATACTAAGGAATTCCCATCACTGCTTGGACTGCTACATTCTGGACCAGTAGAAGCTTCTGCCTGGTCTTCAAGGACAGATCCACGAAGAGCGCATTTCAGTAATCAAGTTGTGAGATAACCAGCATATGAACCTGGAAAATGTAGGACCCTCTTGGATGTTTTTTTTGTTAGAAAACGTCTGATACTTTGCTTTGTCTCTATTTATCAGTGCGTGGGCCTTCATGTATATGTATTGTGACTATCAACTTCCTTTCCTTTTTCCTTTTATAGTACTTTCCTTAAAATAGTACTAGGTCTGAAGTAATGTGAAATGTTTAAAATAGGGCTAAGACCACAAGATAGCTGCTGGCAAATGATGAGCCTTACAAAAATGATATAATAACAAAACAAGAAATAAGAAAGGCTATGCTAGTCATATGGTGGACCCCATTCTGAGATATTATTCAAGAATTGCTTACCCCAGGGAGAAATTTTGAAGAATGATTTTCCCACTCATTTTGTCCACTAATAGGATAGAAAATGTTGAGAGATTTTTTTTGTGCAGCTCTAATTATGTCACCTTCTTTGCCCTGGATCATGAGTCTTACTAGTTTGCTTAATGGTCAGAGAAGGCAATGGTTTCCTTTAGTGCTCCGGAGGTATTGTTTTGCTGCAGTTAATTGAATGCAGAACTAAAACAATTCCATGTGGCCTGTAATATAGCAATGTATTATGCAGAATTACCAGTTTTCACAGACCACAATATAAGATTTACTAAGAAGTTATAATTTCTAATTGAGAAAATTAATTAGAAGCTTCTTAATGTGAATTGCCTTCAGATCAGGGCAAATTAATGGCAAATCACTCCTTAATTCATTAAACCCTTCCCTTCTTTTTTATTTCCTTTTCTTAAATTGCAAAGCAGATTTCTCAGAATCAAATGCAATTGCATGCTAATTCAGATTCTCCAAGTAGTTCAAGAAATGGAGCAATAACTCCACTTCTTGTGCTAATAGCTTTGAAAATGGACTTCATAAGCTTTAAGAGTTTTTCTTCTTTGTATGGAACAATAGGATAAGTATGTTCCAACTACCATTTTTTTCTTCTGTGTTCTCATGAAATTACTTTTGAGTTATCTTCAAATATTATTTGAGGCAACTGCAACTTATCCTTAGCCAATTTGTTTTTAACTAATGCCTTTGCCCTTATCAGGTACCAACTCATGATAGTTTTCAAGTGAGAACAATCTGACATCGTCACTAATCATTTTTTTTCAAAGCTAGAATCAGATATCCCCTAGGGCAGAGGTGTGAAACTCGTGGCCCACAGGCTGGATGCATCTTGTGCTGGCCACACCCACCCCATTTTTGCAAAGTGGGGAAGTTGGGATACATCATGTGATGACAATGTGATGATGCAAGTTTGAAAACCCTGCCATAAGGAAGGAAATAAGTACCTAATGGCTTTTTTAACTGAGGCAAGCATGTCTACTTGTATTCAGACCCTTGGTACCACTCTCCAGGGCCATTGTATTTCAAATTTCTTTAAACCAGACGTTACCTCTTCCCACATCTTGAACCTGGAGAAGAGCTGACCTCCTAATTCAGAATCCTGGCTGCAGGAGTGCTATCTGCTCAGTACCTGTTGGGAGCTGGTTGATAATTTTTAAAGATGGCTGAATCCATTTCCAAATTCTATCCAACTCGTCAGCTGCAGCTAGGCTCTTTTTCAAATGAGTTATTGTGGTTAAACTAATTTTCCAAAGGAAGTTCAGCTAAGAATTAATCCCTACTGGAACAACTGCACAGTGGAACAATACAGACTATCCTCTTTGCTACTTCAACACACAGAACTCCAACTTATCAGTCAGCATTAGTTGGTCTTGCTTTACACATACCTGACTTCCAACAGATTTCCCAAAATGTTTTTGTCATTTGATAGGAAAAACCAAATCTCTATCCTGGCTTAGAAAAATGTCCTTCAAGTTATTTTGTAAATTTGGGACAGGATTGGATGCCATTGCATCATTTTTCTTAGAAAGCTTCCTCAGTCCAGAATTAGAGAGTATTCTGATTTTAATGATTTATGTTTTCATGAATGAAGGTAAATATATGTGTTCCTGCAGGATTCAATGTGGATCAGTTCCTGAGACTAGAAGTTTTTTCTTCTGAGCTTTCAGACTTGTCCTGGAGCCCAAAGAGAAGCTAGAGAAAAGTTCCTTGAAGAAGGCTGCAGCACGAGTTTGAAAGCTTGGAAGACAAAACCTCTGGTCCCTGGCAGTGGTGGGATTCAAAAAATTTGACTACTGGTTCTGGGGGTCTGGCTTTGTGGGCGTAGCTTTGTGGGCATGGCAGGGGAAAGATACTGCAAAATTCCCATTCCTTCCCCACCTCGCTAACCTGCTTTCCAGGTTCGTTCTCCTGTTCAGGGCAACAAAAGAAGATCAGCTGAGAGGCTGGGAGGCAGTGAGGCAGCAGGGGCAGGACCAGCCTATTTACCAGTTCTCTGAACTACTCAAAGTTTCTGCTACTAGTTCTCCAGAATCTGGCAGAACTGGCTGAATACCACCTCTGGGTCCCGGTGACCAGCCCACCACATTGGATCCTGCATTCATTTTCCTTTTTTGAATTTGATTTTTTGTTCTTTTGTCCATATCTTGCTCAAAACAAATTTGGTCCCTTTTTGTTCTGGTTTCAAGGAAATGTTCTGTTTATTGACAGAGAAACAGAAAGGCAACCAAGTTCCCAACATTTGGTCGGTTTGGAATCAACAATGATGGGTAAGCAGTTTTCAACATTTAAAAAGAGGGCATGACTTAAAGATGCATGCTAATACTAACTTAACTACAAAGTTGTGAAGTATGGAAAATTCTTTATTGCTATACCCAGTTGAATTCTCAGCACTAAAATCAATGTCTCTCCCCATCCCTAATATATCAGTAGTTGAGTCAGTGCAATAGCACAATAATCATTTGTAAGATGATTATTGGAGACACAGAACCAGTGCTGGGTTGCAAATTCCAACCGGTATGGTTGGAATGGGGCCGGCAGTGTCCTCATGGACGCATGCAGCATGCACATGTGTTCAAGCACCTCCGCGATGCTCCAGCTGCTCCGTGGAGCGTCGCACAGGTGCTGTCTGCGCCATGCACCTGCGCAGAAGCGCAAAGCCTGTAAACTCCGGTAAGGAGCTCGGGAAGGTGAGTGGGCTCACCTGTGCACCGTACCGGAACGGTATCTGGTGCTCCGGGCTGGCTCTGGTATGCGTGTACAAGGGCATACTGCCTGCAACCCACCACTGCATAGAACTGTCCCAGTCATCAGTGCAGAAGTCTTGAAAAGGTGTTCTTCATTTATAAAATGAGCCAATCTTCTCTTTCACAAACTCTACAGAGAAGCTAGATGAACCATGATTCATGGGACATGTGTTGTCCAATAGCCAACAGTCTGTTTAAAACTACAATTCTCTCCGTTTTACTTTGCTTCCCTGCGTATCAATATTGATTCACTTTGCCTCCATACAGAAAACATTCTGCAAAATCCTGGATTAGGCCAATGCAAATAAAGTCCTGTTGTGCCTTGAATACATACTGTATCATGAGTTGTTTGCTTTCATTTTTATGCAATTAATGAAACTTACTAAATTCCAGATGTTGTTTTAATCTCCAGCAAAGCACAGGAATGCTCCCAGTTAATTTGCTTATTTTTTTGTTTCATGGACTCATGTAACTCTCATACAGTGTACTAATCTCTTTCCTGGATCAAACCAGATGGTAAAGGCAAGGTTTCCAATGCTACCATAAATGAGCATAGTTGTTTTGTTACAGCACATTTTGCTCTACCAGGTGTCCACATTTGGTCACTGAGACTTGCCACATTCAAAAAGGACATGGTGGATGAAAGAATTCTCATAGTAGCTTAATCTCCTTCTGCTGGGTTCCCAAATTGATGTCACGCTACTAGGGCTGGGGGTGAAATTATACAACCACATCCATGCACTTCTAATTGTAATTCATCGAGTTCTTTTGGGATATGAAAGGAATTGGTTTATTGGAAAGGAATTTATATTCAGTCGGATTTATAACCTATATTATTGAAACCAGCTGTACAGTTGAGTGGTCTTCTTAACTACAGATGGACATCTCTGCATTTTTCTTTCTCTTTATTTCGTAGTTTTAGATACAGTTAGATATATCCAGGTAAAAATGAAAACTGAAAAATTTCTCTGCCATGTGAAAACAATTTTCATCTGACTTTTATTTTTTTCCCCACCGACAATAAAAGCAGTATAATATCAGTGTCTGAAGTTAACGACTGATAAAATTTAGATAAGTTAAAACATTTAAAAACAAAGATATTTCATGTACCCTTCTCACATGAAATGCTTTGCTTTTCCCATTTTAGTTTCATCACCATTTCAAGGATATGATTTGTTAAAAATACAAGAACATTAGCAGTGTCCTGCAGGATCACTGACCCATCTAGTTCAGCAGTCTGTCTTCACAATGGCCAATGCATAAGGAAGCTCAATAAATTTTCTAAATAAATAGAATTTTCTAAATAAATAAAATTTTCTACATAAATAAAATTTTCTACATAAATAAAATTTTCTACATAAATAAAATTTTCTACATAAATAAAATTTTCTACATAAATAAAATTTCTAAATAATTAAATAGTCTTCCAGCAGATGTCCTTCAGAGGTAGCTACACTGAAGACTAAAAGCCACTGATTCTCATGCACATTTATTTTAAGTTAAAATCTATTGTATTGTTTATTATCTGGTTATCTGTTAACATTATATCACTGCATTTTTAAGAGATAATCTGAGACAACAAATAGGAAGTGCTGGCAAAGTACCTACAAGTCTCAGCCACAAACCACAATGCAAATTGAGTTAAATCTAAGTTTAATTGTCTCTTTGGAAATCCTTGGGCTTTATTATGCTGAGATTGGTTTTAAATTTTGAAATTCTGTATGTATGGCAAAATAATCTTCTCACAGGAAGTTGGGCTAGTGCTTCCCGAGAGCATGAAGCAAACTCCTGGTCCTGAGAAAAATCTCTTTTATTAATTTACTTTGAATTCTGCTCATTCACACCCAGCAAAGTCTTTCAAGGGAGGATTTACAGTCACAGACCTTATCTGGCGTGGAGAGCTGACAGGCCTCCTATCTGTAAAACTTGGCAAGGAGTCTCAGAGAGTCGTGAACCAATTAAGTGAACAATTGCCTCCTGCAAATTCCACTCCCCTTTCACTCCTCTTTTATTTCCTCTGAGAGGGACCATTTATTATCTACCTGTGACCTTACTCCCAAGTCGACCCGTGTACTTTAACTCTTCCCTTTGTCTAGCAACTGTTCATTTGCCTCATTGATGTCTGACTCTGAAGGCAGCTGATAACTGGCATAAAGCTCTGGCCTCCTCTCTGCCTCCGACACAGAGTCCTCATCAGGGTCTTCCGCAGACTCCAGGACTGGCCCATGTTCCTCCCAACTTCTTCACTGTCTAAATTTGCTGCCAGCTCTGCCACAACAGCTAGAAAACTTTTCTAGTACTCTACAAGGTATAAGATATATTATTAGTAAGTTGATAAAGCAAAATGCATATGTATATTCATCTAGCAATAAAATAAATGTAATATGTAAATTGTAACTATACATAATTATTTAAAGGCATATTTATTCCAAACAATGGTACTATTGCATTCTCAGAATAGACTGGACATAAAATGTTATTTCTGCATTTCTCTGCCATATGACACAATTGGAACAATCTTCAAACTTTCCCCTCTGTGTGTATTCATTTTGTGTATTTCTAATGTTTTTAATTGTCTACACATACACATTAATTCCAGAAAGTACAAACACCACTATCATTCTTTTACCACACTTTATATTATAACATCTCTCATGAATGCTGGTTACAAGTTTCCAGGCAGATGTGTGGTTGATCTAAATTTG
Source organism: Thamnophis sirtalis (assembly GCF_051295495.1). Lineage (NCBI taxonomy): Eukaryota > Metazoa > Chordata > Lepidosauria > Squamata > Natricidae > Thamnophis > Thamnophis sirtalis. Next base: position 131,150,261 of record NW_028261382.1, on the reverse strand, counting down.
TGGGATAACAGCATTCAGATATCTGCTTTCAATTTGTGTGCATGTTTTCTTCTGTATTTTTCTTTTATGGTACTATTAATTGTTACCAGACGTGTTATGAAGCCAACCAGAAAAATACAGCACATCAGATATTGTTGTTTTGTCTACATATTACTGGAATTAATATACTCAGATAATTTTAATTCCATCCTAGTATGATAAAATATAAAATGTTAAGATTGGAAATATATTGGTATCAAATCATGGTCCACTTTTATGTTGAGCACATTCTGCTAATGACTGCCTCGGCCATCTGTTTGGAACTGGGCAGTAAATGTATAACAACTATTTACAGCAAATATAACAAATATATTTATATAACAAATATGAATATGGACTATGAACTGCCTAGATGAAACATGCAACAGAATGTTACGTTATAAGAACCATCACAACTTTTCACTTGATGTTTCTTTCCTAGATTTATGAAGCAGCATATAGTTTGTTATTCCTTTTCCTTCCTATCATTCCAATATACAGGGAGCAAATATTTCCTGAAGAATCTTAGAAAAGTTTATAAAGTGGGGATGAAAAGAAAAATTATGTACCCCCCCCCCCGCCCCAGACAATACTTTAAAGAAAGTCAATATTTTGCCAAGTTCTTTATTTTAATGGCATAAGCCTAGTCTCTGTAGTTGAATTGGGTCCAGTTCTGTGAACTTCTGTCCACTTTCCTAAGAAACAGTGGATTGCTCACCATGCCGTTTTTTCCTGTAATGACCAGCAAATCCAACCCAGTTCTGTCTTTTTGGCTTCAGCTTCTTGTTTAAACAATACACCTCTACTAGCCATATTTTCCCAGAAGAACCATTCTCAAGAATTTACCTTCCATCTGCAATGGTTGTTTATGTTGATTTAACAATCCTGTCTTTCAGAAGTAGAGGTAGACTTCACTTAACTACTGCCTTGGGTAGTACCATTCAAAGTGAAAAAGTTACTTTACTATATATTTATGACTATCATAACAATTTCTCTCTCTCTCTCTCCCTCCCTCCCCCCCTCTCTCCCCCCCTCCTCTGTTTCTCTCTTTCCCCTTCCATTTTCCCCCTTTGCAGAGCTAACTTTTTCTTCAGCTACTTTTCTTCCTTGCTTCCCCAAAAGGTGCTATTCACAAGTTAGCAAGCTCATCTCTGTAACCTTAATTAGCCAGCTTCCAAATGGTGCATGTAAACTGATAAAACTTTAATCAGTTTCTCACTTTCAGCTTTTATTTGTTCTGAAACAGTTTAGGACTCAGAAAAAACTAGCAAACAGCTGGTGCCAGCACATTCCTTTCTGATGTGCTCCTTATTGTGCATATATTTATTTATTTATAGGGTTTGTATGCCGCCCACTCTCGAGAGACTCATGGCGGCTTACAGATGAAAAGGAAGGGGGAACATACAAAAATTAAAAAACATTAAAATTCCACAACATTCATAGCTTAGGATGGAGCTGGAAAGATCAATAGCCCCAGGCCTGCCAGAACAGCCAGGTCTTGGTCGCTTTGCGGAAGGCTGGAAAGGTAGTAAGGGTCTGGATCTCCATGGGAAGATCGTTCCATAGGGCTGCAGCAGCTACAGAGAAGGCCCTCCCCTAGGGAGTCGCCAGCCGATATTGACCGGCAGATGGAATCCGGAGGAGGCCTAGTCTGTGCGATCTTATGGGTCTCTGGGAGGTAAATGGCAGGAGGCGGTCTCTCAGGTAGCCAGGTAGGGCTTTAAAAGTAACGACTATCACTTTTAAATGTGGCCAAGGACCAATGGGAGGATAGGTGTAACGTGGGTGTACCTAGGTACGCCCACTATCGCTCACGCAGCTGCATTCTAGACTAACTGAAGTCTTCGAACACTCTTCAAGGGCAGCCCCATGTAGAGCGCGTTATAGTAATCCAGTCTTGAGGTGACGAGGGCGTGAGTGATCATCCAAAGGGCCTCCCGGTCCAGATAGGGTCGCAACTGGTGCACCAGGTGAACCTGGGCAAAGGCCCCCCTTTACTACTCTCTTGTAATCCCTTCTACCCCTATGAACAATTCATTTTTTGCTAATTATCCTAGCAACACTGTAAGCATTCCAAACAGGTAGGGTTTTATTTAGACTACCTGTAATTATGTTTCTATATATTTTATATATTGTGGTGGGGGAATAGATCCAGGAAACTATAGACCTATCAGCTTGACGTCACTACCAGGAAAGATTCTGGAAAAGATAATCAAGCAACAAATTAGCGAACACCTAGAAGTAAACAAAGTACTAGCCAAAAACCAACATGGGTTTGTCAAAAACAGATCATGCCAGACTAATCTTATTGCATTTTTTGACAAAGTGACAATAGCAATAGCAGTTAGACTTATATACCACTTCATAGGGCTTTCAGCCCTCTCTAAGCGGTTTACAGAGTCAGCATATTGCCCCCAACAACAATCCGGGTCCTCATTTTACCCACCTCGGAAGGATGGAAGGCTGAGTCAACCCTGAGCCAGTGAGATTTGAACAGCCGAACTGCAGAACTGCAGTCAGCTGAAGTAGCCTGCAGTGCTGCATTTTAACCACTGTGCCACCTCGGCTCTCTAATTAGTGGACTAGAGGAATGCCGTCGATATAGTTTACTTGGACTTCAGTAAGGCGTTTGATAAGGTAGACCATAACCTAATACTAGATAAAGTAGAGGAATGTGGGTTAGACAACATCACCACCAGATGGATTTATAATTGGCTGATCAACTATACTCAACATGTAGTCCTCAATGGAACTGCATCTACATGGAGGGAAGTATGCAGTGAACTACCCCACGGCTCTATTTTAGGCCCAGTACTCTTCAACATCTTCATCAATGATTTGGATGTGGGAATAAATGGGGAACTCATCAAATTTGCAGATGACACCAAGATGGTAGGAATAGCCAACCCTCCAGAAGACAGGCTTAAGATACAGAAGGATCTTTACAAAATTGAACATTGGGCACTATCTAATAAAATGAAATTCAATGGTGAAAAGAGTAAGGTTCTACATTTAGGCAACAAAAACAAAATGCACAGGTACAGTATGGGTGGTACCTTGCTCAACAGTAGTAACTGTGAGAGGGATCTTGGAGTCCTAGTAGACAACCATTTAAATATGAGCCAGCAGTGTGCATCAGCTGCCAAAAAAGCCAACACAGTTCTAGGCTACAGAGAGATAGAATCAAGATCACGTGAAGTGTTAATATCACTTTATAATGCCTTGGTAAGGCCATAGTTGGAATACTGCATTCAGTTTTTGTCGCCACAATGTTGAAAAGGATGTGGAGACTCTAGAAAGAGTGCAGAAAAGAGCAACAAAGATGATTAGGGGACTGGAGACTAAAACATATGAAGAACAGTTGCAGGAACTGGGTATGTCTAGTTTAATGAAAAGAAGGACTAGGGGAGATATGATAGCAGTGTTCCAATATCTCAGTGGTTGCCAGAAAGAAGAGGGAGTCAAACTATTCTCCAAGGCACCTGAGGGTAGAACAAGAAGCAATGGGTGGAAACTAATCAAGGAGAGAAGCAACTTAGAACTGAGGAGAAATTTCCTGACAGTTAAAACAATTAATCAGTGGAACAGCTTGCCTCCAGAAATTGTGAATGCCCCAACACTGGAAGTCTTTAAGAAGATGTTGGATAGCCATTTGTCTGAAATGGTATAGAGGTATAGAGTTTCCTGCCTAGGCAGGAGGTTAGACTAGAAGACCTCCAAGGTCCCTTCCAACTCTACTATTGTATTGTATGTTCTATTATCAGAATGATGTTTTTTTCAAACTTGATTCATGTAAATATTCTGGATAAGAATCTTTGGTCATTGGAGAGATATTTGATGAGATAAGCAAAGATCTCTGGATCGTGTGTTGAACACTAGATAATAGACCCCGGGAACAACGCTATAGAGCATTGCACACCAAAACAACTGGACACAAGAATATTTTTCCCATGCCATCACTCTGCTAAACAACTAATTCCCACAACACTGTCAAACCACCTAGTAGGCCTATATTACTATTATCCTTCTCATCTTTCCTATTACCTATTTCCTTATCTTCTTATTACTATAACTTTGTTGCTTGTATCTTATGATGTATATTATTTTTTTTATTTAGTATCCTACTATGGTTTATGTTGTTTGATTATTTAGTATCCTATGACTATCACTGATTATTGCTTCTTTTGATTTATGATGAATGCATTTTATTATGATGATCATGAGTTATCAATTGTTGCTTGTATGTACACTGAGAGCTTATGCACCAGAGACAAATTCCTTGTGTGTCCAATCACACTTGGCCAACCAAGAATTCTAGTATTTCTAATTCTAAGGAAGAAGAGAGCACCCAACAATTAGAGGAGGATGCAAAACTGTTACAGAAAAATTCCTGATTTAAGGAAGGGAGGATATGTGAAAAAAAGGCCCAGGCTAACCCTGTCTTAATTATGCTAGGTATAAGTTGAGCTGGAGAATTGCTTTGGCAGGCTTTCAAAAGTCTGTTACTTTAGTTTGCAGCAATAAAGCTTTCCTCTGAAATCCAAGTGGTTCTTGTTTCCTGAGTTTGCCTGTCTCAAAGTGCTTGACAGACAGGGATTGCTCAGTAAGGGAAAAAGCTGAGCAGTAAAAGCTGACAGGACACCAAGCTTTACTGTGTGCTCTCTCCTTCTGGGAGAGATAGACGAGGATTGTCCATTGGTAAATGCATCATTTCTATCAAGGAAAAGGCTTTCCTTTAGGGATTCTCAACATGGTAATCACTTGCAGGACCGAGACAAGCTAAGCCAGCTTCCTCTACCCAAAGCTGGGCAAGACAAATCTGGGTTTCCCAGCCAAGTTTTCTATCCCAAAGCTGCATTTTTATTGATACGCAGCTACATTGCAGCATGAAGTCAGAGGAAGGGCTGCATAATCTAAATGAGATAAGTATGGTTGGTCTCTTGTCTCTTCTGCAACATTTTCTATGCATAGCTTTAAATTAGCTTTGTTTTGGGTAGACCTCTATCTGCATGTTGTTTTTGCTATCCGGTTATTTCTACCAATGCTACATTTAAGGATTTATCTCTATTCCAGCAATGCTGGCTGGTAACAATGAGTTGCAATGTAACGCATCTGGAGGGCATCAATGAAGAAAACTACTCTAAGGAGAAAGTCAGAAATATAATTACAATTTTTCTATCTTTCATATGTGGAGTGAAAGTAGGTGAGAGGCTATGAAATGCCATATTTTTGTCCAAATCCAGGCAGGACATGGATTATTATGTATTTAATGGCAAATTTTCTTCCTGGTTTCTATTTTGTGAATGATTTCCATTCCCAGAGTTTATGAAGTGACCTTTCTATTTAAATCATCCCCCAATCTAAAGAAAGGAAATTGAACTAATGTTACAGTAAAATTAACACTGAGCTGCTAAAACAATTTCACTCAGGGTATCATTTTTAGCCTGAATTGTTTCAACTCTTACAAAGGTAAGGAAAAAATAATGGTGTATATCTCTTTACAATGTAGATAGCAAACAACAATACAACCATACCAACAACCCACACAAAAATCCACACCTGCTGAGTCAGGGATAATATGGCACTATCACAATACCTTTAGCATAGCCCAGCAAAAAAAGGGTCTTTTATTTTTGTTAAAATAAACCTGAGAGAAAGAGCTCCGCAAAGCAAACATCAACAGTGCAACTGCTGCCTGGAAATAAAAAAAAAATTAAAAAAGATTCTGGATCCTTAAGTCAGGAAATAATACAGAAGAAGTGCTGTGCAAACTATTTACAAAAGAGGTAATAAGACACCAAAGTGCTACTGAGGCACTCACAGAGCCTACAGAACAATGGCACAATTCAAAGATGCAAGAGAAAAGGAAGGGAAGGAAAGAGGGGCTGTTGAAAAATATGATCGTCTTGTCGTATTTCCTGCCATTACTCTGCTTTCTGCAATGTGCTTTTTTAAAAAAGCTCAGATCAGAGATTGCTGAATGTAGATCAGGTTTTATCAAAGCTCCTCGCTTTGTCTGTATGTTGAACAGGGAGTCCTTTTTTAAAAAAAAATGCAGAAATAATGAGAGTTTCAGATTTCCACTGTAAGTACAAAAAGGGACACCCTGCTCTCATCTTTCAAAGCATTAGAGATCACAACTTATCATGTCCCAGGGCAGCACAGAATTCCTGGTAACGTTGCCAAGGTATGTGAAAACTAACATTCTTAACAACTTCTTTTTCCTGCTCTTGAAATCGAACACAAGGAAATGATTAAAAAAATCTTCCTAATGTTCAGCCAGAGAATGAAAGTCTACACAATGTCTTTCAACTAAGCTATAGGCAGGACTACAAGTTCTGGGATGCAAATCTCTGGACTACCACGATATGGCAATTTCTCTGTGAGATCAACTGGGGTTACATAGTTTTATCCCTTCAGGTCAAAGCAAACCATTAATATAACAGAAGTTTCATTTCAGTGACTTGGGGACAGGGGAAAAACATTCTCTCAGGTTTTGGGAAACCTGATCTTAGATTTGGGTCATCTTTTGGATTGGAGAGTTTAAACAAAATTAAAACATACCTACATTTGTCGTAAAGGATATTATTTGTGCACAATTGTGCACATTCCCATTCTTGCAAATCAAGTAACCTTTTATCAAACATATTATAACTTATTCTCAGTAATGACAGCATACTTTTGCTTAAAATAGGCAAAACCTTTTTTTTGTACATTCAAATTCATAAAAATGTGCAGTATGTTACAAAATATGGCAAGTTATCAAGTAACTGTCTTCAACTCTTAATGTAGTCAAGGGAAATTCATCCTTTACATCTGCAGCACATCAAATAAAGGACAATTATGGAGCCTATAAATGGAATATGAAAATACCAATTCGTTCCTGACACCTTAATATTTTGGATTACTGGAGACTGAAATATAGTATGGGACAAAGCCTAACAATTGATTTTATATGCAATGAAAAAGTGGTATTATTATAAATGGAATTAATGATTCCAAGACAAAAAAACCCAACACTGTATTTTATATAAAGAAACTGGTTAAGAAAAATAAACATCTACAAAGGGAAAAATCCATACTTATAAGTATCTACAGCAGAAGTTGCATATTCAGATTTTATTCCAGTAAGTATGGATAGAATTTGGACCTTGTCAAATATTAATAACAATAACACTTAGACTTCTATACTGCTTCACCGTGCCTTACTGTAAGCCTTTCTAAGCAGTTTACAGAGTCAGCAAATTGCCCCTAATTATCTGAGTCCTCATTTTACTGACCTCGGAAGGATGGAAAGCTGAATCAACCTTGAGTCAGTGAGACTCAAGCTATGGAACTGCTAGCAGTCAGCAGAAGTAGACTGCAGCACTGCATTATAACCACTGCACTACCACGGCTCACTTAAACTTTCAATATAAAAAATTGATATTGTTAGGGCTAGGATCTAGATCTTTGTCATCTTTCACACTTGTCTGCTATGTTATATCCACTGTGGATTTGTTCATTTGTTTATTTATCCATGGCTGCACACAAACCTTTAACTCAGTTTTAAATCCTGGTGTGTGTCTGAACAAGTCCCTGAAATTTCACTGATAACATTTTCAGCAGTGCTTTGCCATTGCCTACTTTCTAGGACTGAAAGAGTGACTTGCCTAAGATGACAGCCGGCTTTGTGTCCAAGGCAGGTCTAGAACTTTTGACTCTCCTGGTTTCTAGCCTGGTGCCTTTAACCATTATACCAAACTGGCACTCATTTTGTCCTATTAAGAGATATAAAGAAATCTACAGTGTATTATCTTCAAATATCCTTATTTATTGCATGTATTGAATATATTGCAAAGCAAGTTTCTAGTTTTGAAATCTTAACTCTTCAAATTTTCAAATGACTTTGGACATGATTATACAGAGTATTTTTTAAGTTAAAAGAAAGTTCATTGTGATACACAGTGAACATCTGAAGAAGAATATTCTAATTTATTGGGGGGGATTTTTTGTGATATTAAAAGGGATAATTGTAAATTAATTTGCCCAAGTTGTTGCTTTTAAATAAATGTACTGAGTTGCATAAGTATCTCTTGAGTTAGACAGTTGCAAATGTACATGCTATTAGTGCAACTGTTTTTTCTAATTGAGCATGACAGTTACACAGTCATTCAAGAGCTGCCCTCCCTACCCCTTGAGTTTTAACTCGGGAGCTACCTCCCACTGTGTTGGTTCTGTGATTATTCATCTGAGGCTCTATGCTGTTCCAGCAACAAAGGCAACAGCTGTGGCCCAAGGCAGTCAGGTTTGGCAAGTAGAGTACCCACATGACAACTGCTGGCATGATTTTCCTCAACAGCAGTAGCAGCAGCAGCAACAACATCTGGATCTCTTGACAGCAGTCTAGTTTTTCCTTTGGCTGGAAGCCTTACAAACAGCTGTGAAACTGTCTCTATTGCTATCCAGAGATTTCAATGTGGTGGGAGTAACAGGGTTTGGCCTGTCCTTCTCTTCTCTTGCAGAAGTCTAATCAGCAATTGCTGACCTCCATCACATTACATTTGATCAACATAATGCTTGCAGTTGATTGCCTATATTTTCAGCATCACCTCTTCTTTACCTTGCCATTAGATGGGGCCACTGATAAATCCTGTTTTCTTTGATTACAATGAGGATTTGAATTGTTTCTGGTAGATAATTAAACTTCTCCTTAGCATGTAATCTGTATTTTTTTTAAAAAAAATCGCCTTTTAAAGGCTCCAGTATCATCTGAATTAAATTAACAACTGTTTAACAGAGGTCTGCTTGTAAAGCGTAGCAACGTGAAATACTCAAGGCTATTGTACTTCAACTGGGCAAAGATGTAGAAGTATACAGAGAGTAATTCAACTTTAAAGTATTGGTTGCCAAAAGTCATGATCATGTAGCATTATATGGGGAAAATTTCAAACTACTTTATGGCCTCAATCTGTATCCCTGTAATCATCTTGGATGCCCTTCTTTCAATCTGTTCCACTTTCTTCAAATGGCAATGCAGTTAAATTTAGGCAATGAAACCCATTGGGGCAGAAAAATGTAACTTCTCACATACACTGATGGGGTCTGAGCTGCCTAAACTAACTAGGAAAAAGATCTTAAGATCTCTGTGGACCACTCAGTAAAGATGATGACTTGGTGTGCAGCTGCTGTGAAAAAAAAACCAAATCCTACGTTATGGATAATTAGGAAAGGAACTGGAAATAACATTGTCAACATTGTAATGTCCTTATACAAATCTTTCATGCTTTCATATTTGAAATGCTGTGAATAGTTCTGATTGTTGTAATAGAAAAAGGACATAGATTTGTAAAAAGTGAAAAAGATGCTATCTAAAACTATAGGAAATCTCAAAGCCCTCCTTGCAAGAAGCTTATAACTCTAGCTTATAAAAGAAAAGACAGCACACCTGATTTTGACATGTATGAAATCATACATGCTATGGAAAATGTGGTCAGGGAGGGTCATTTTTTTCTGCTTCAAAAAATCAAAAGACAAAGGATCATCCAGTGACGCTGATTAGAAAAAAGTATACAGAAGCAACAAAAGAAATTATTTATTCACAATGTGCATATAACCTATGGAATTTATTAGAAGATGTGATATGGATCACTAACGTAGATGGTTTTTAAATGGGATTATATAAATTCATAGAGAATAGATCTTTCGAGGTCTATTAAGGTTGAAGATTCAGTATAATCTTTGGGTGTTTGTAGCTTTCCTCCAAATACTAGTTACAGGAGTACTGTGCAGCATAACAATTGTCTGGACAAATTCCTTCAAATTTCTTGGCACCATTTTCAGAAGTGGCTTGCCATTGCCTCCCCTAAGGATGAGAGAGAGATAGCAACTATTCCAAGGTCACCCAGCTGACTTTGTGTCTAAAGTGGGACTAGAAGTCTACTGATGTCTTTAACCATTATAGCAAACTTAGATTTTTATAATTAGTAACATTTTTAAGTGTTTACAGGTCTAGTTTTTGTGATGATCTTCATGAACTCCTTTATTTTATCTTTATTTTAAAAAAATAGGGAAATATTTGTTGCCCTCCAGTTTTCTGGCATTTTATCTATTTTCCAGGATTTTTCAAAGACAATTTATAAAATGTTGGTCATATTATTAGAAAATGTCTTCACTATCTTGCAATGCAAACCAATGAGGCCTGGAGATTTAAATTCTTACCTGGTAAGTCATTCCACACCCTATTTCTATGGATCTATCCCTTCTTTTTGTCCTTTAAAATTGCCTGGTGGAATTCTCCTGGAGGAAAATAAGCCCTCAGAGCAATAACTTTGCCAATCTTTGCAAGTCTAAAAAAACTATACAGAGCTTTGAATGCTTGGATAGGAGACTAAAGCAATAGCACTTAGATGTATACAGTGGTGGGTTTCAAAAATTTTTGGAACTTCTTCTGTAGGTGTGGCCTGCTTTCTGGGTCCACTGGTGGAACCTCTTCTAACTGGTTTGGTAGATTTGACGAACCGCTTCTACCGAATAGGTGCGAACTGGTAGGAACCCACCTCTGGATGTATATAACTCTGTACAGTGCTTTACAGCCTTCGCTAAATGGTTTACAGAGTCAGCATATTGCCCCCAGCAATCTGGGTCCTCATTTTACTGACCTTAGAAGGATGAAAGGCTGAGGCAAACCTTAAGCCTGGTGGGATTTGAACTGCCAAATTGCAAGCAGCAGAAGTCACCTGCAGTACCGCACTCTAACCACTACGACACTGCACCACCAAGGCTCAATAGAAAATACCAAGACTGTAGTTTCAACTGGAACATTTTTTTTTAATGCTGGGAGAAACCATAATGATGAATGACTTATGTACTGTTGATAAGAAAATTACATGGATGTGTCCACAAATCACCAGCTTGACCCAAAGAACTTTACCTTTACCTTCTGCTCTGCATTTTCTTTGTTGCTATTTTTGTTAATATTTTCCGCATCCAATGAGCAGCCAGTATAACAATTTCTCTCTCTTTCTTTTACTTTTTAAAAAATGCATCTTTGCAAATCTCAGCTTATTCTGAGCTTTACATTCCTAAAACATTCTTTAGAGTTCCAAGTTATTGGTTTACCCTCTTCCATGGTAACTGATCTTTCTATCCAGCTCACGTGTATGACCTATTTTGTTTTAAGATGTTTGTTAAAAATTTTCTGTAATTACATTGGATTTTTCTGGTTTTTGGAATTGTGGTTTTAGGTATCTGCTTATATCATCCCACCCATCTTAAGCTCCTTTCTCCATTATTTTTATTTGCCTATTATTATTGTTCAGTTTACTGAAACTTGGGTTTTTCCCCAACTACGGCTAGTCCTTTACTTACAACTACAATTGAGCCCAAAATTTGTGTTGCTAATGGAGACATTTATTAAGTGAATTTTCCCCCATTTTATCATCTTTTTTGTCTCATTTGTTAAGCGAATCACTGAAGTTGTTAATTTGGTAAGATGGTTGTTAAGTGAATATGGCTTCCCCATTTACTTTGCTTGTCAGAAGGTTGCAAAAGATGATCACGCAATCCTGGGACACTGCAACTGTCATAAGTATGAATCAGTTGCCGGGCACCTGAAATTTTTTAAATTATATTTATTTTTTTAATTAAAAAGTTTTAATAAGTTTTACAATTGTATACCTTTCCCCTTCCCTCCCTCCCCCCCAATCCCACATCCCCTCCCAACCTCCCCCCCTCAACCTCCCAGAGCAAATACAGGGTATAAACATTTAACAATCATACACTAAAATAAACTAACTAACTTTAGCATCGTACCTTCTCTTGTACTTTAACTCCCTTTTTGTAAAGCTAACTTTAGATAAATTGTAACATTCCTTATTCATTCATTCATAAGCTAACTGAAATTTCTTAGTCCCATATTTATTTTGAATATAATCAATCCATCTTCTCCATTCCAACTTGTATTTCTCATCTGAATGGTCCTTGAGGTATCCAGGCACCTGAATTTTGATTACATAACCATGGGGATATTGTAATGGTTGTGTGAAAAATGGTCATAAATCACTTTTCTCAATGGCGTTGTAACGTTGAACTGTCACTAAATGAAATGTTGTAAGTCGAGGACTACCTGTACAAGAGTATTTAATGAGATAGTTACAATTTACTTTAAAATCCAGGAACCCATCATTAGATGGACACTATCCCTCAGCATTTTGGCTACTTTTAACTATTTTTATTTAGTTTAGTATTAAGGCCTCGGTCTATATACCAAACAAATGACCCATTGGAATCCCCATTCCAAAACAACTTAGTTTATATGCAGCCAGAACCTGAAAATAATATTTAACACAGCATAGTACTTAAGCAAAATGGTTCGGTTGAGATCTGCATATGTGGGACTGATTAGGGTAGATTGTAAGGGTGACACCGAAATATAATTTTATGTCATTTTATTCTATTTTACATATTTATGTATTAAATTATATTGTATCTTATCTTATAACTATTGTGTTTTACCCTACTCTTATTTTAAATATCTGCTGTGAAATTCACGTAGGCATCAGGAAGGGCATCCAGCCAGTAAATGTTCAGTTCGACTCCAACCCCACCCCAAAGTAAGGGATTACAGGGTTTTAAAAATAAATAAATAAATAAATAAATAAATAAATAAATAAATAAATAGTCAAGTTCTACTCTTGTATTCCAGAGTGAAGGACATGGAATAATGGATTTAAGATAAAGAAAGGCAGATTGCAATTGAGTTTTAGGGAAATAACTTCCTAAGAGTGAAGACAATTTTGACAGTGGATCCATTTTCTTAAAAGGATCAACACGGCTTTTTCTGGATGTGTCAAATCAGAAGTTAGAAAGCCCTCTGGGGTGCTTTAATTTGGATTTCTCCTAAGAACAGTTGATGGGTGAAATTATCTTCTTTTTTCTTTCCTTCATTGGCTATATGGGTAGTAAAAGACACTTCACTGCACAGTGAGCATTGATGTGTGCATATATTTGAGAAAATGAATCTTGTGACCATGTCATGTTCACCCAAAAAGGAATGAAAGAATCAGCACCAACCATGCTAGAAGAAAAAAAGATTGTTCTGCAAACTTTATTGGACTATTCCATATGTCTCCTTTATGAATACTAGAGGGGTGAAAGGAACATGAGATATCAATTAATGATTTTCAGGGATGGTGATTATTTTGGGAATAAAGAGGGATAAACACAAAGAACATCAAGAATAATAAAACAGAGGGGAAGTGTATATGTTAAAAAAAATAAAAAATAAGGGTATTAAAATATGTTAAAATAAAAAAGAGCCAATTGAAATTGAAAAATAAAATAAAAATAGTAAATAAATTAGAAGCTCTGATATTTATATGAAAACGATGTATTAAAATTTGTAGTGTATTATGCCCACATATATGATATGTAAGGTACAATTATCCTAAACAATTGTATTGGAATTAGTTTTTTGTGTTCAAGCTTACATTAAATTGTATCTGACTTAGATCTCAATTAGAACAAAGGTAATTGTTACTAGAATTAAAGTAGGGATTTTAAAATTTTCTCTAAATCAAGGAAGAAATTGTCTGTGGCTCCCCATCTGGAAGCAAGATAATATAAATAGGTTTTGTTGACAGTCTCATTTACTGTCAACAACAACAGCATGGCAGAAAGTTCATAGGATTTTTGGTGTACAAAAAAAGACAAAACATTTTATAATAAGACTGAAATAAGAAACAAAACGGAAGATGCTCTATTTGTGTAATGGTAAATGTGCTGCATAAATATAGTAGTAATAGTAGTAGCAGTTCTGGTAGTATTAGTACTTTTCTGTAGAGTGTGCACATGCCTTAGGAAACTATCACAACGGTCTCATTGCTGCTGTCTATGGAGATTCTCAATCATCCAGGTTCATGGTTGTCCCAAGGGTGCTTTTTCAAGAGGCAACTGGTCTTTCTGGTTTTTCTTTGAAAACTTTTCTTCAAACCTGAAGAAGCTTCTTGGATGAGAAGTGAAACGTCTTCAAAGAAAAACCCGAAAGTCCAGTTGCCTCTTTAAAAAGCACCTTTGGGACACCATTGCTGTTGTGGTCTTTTATAGCCTTGCTAAGTCTGGAAACAATTTAGAAATATATTTCACAGGCCATCCATATTTGCAGCTGAATTTGAGGACAACTCACAGTAATTTCATTCATAAAAAATGAACAGTTGACACATTGAAGCATGGAATGTTTGCATGTTCATGCTACCATGGGAATGACTAACAAAGATTTGTCCTATGGATTTCAAACTTTACTTTGGAGATGGCCCTAGTTTCCTGGGCATAACAGAACTCTATGATTTCTAGTAAAATCTATGTTTTACAGATTTGATATTCAACTGTTTTTTTCAAGTATCATATTTTCTTATTCTGGAACAGACTAAAATGATTTAGGTTACATTTTAGACAAATCATGATTTACCCAAAACAAACTAGCTCAGATTCTGCAGCACAAAGTATTTCTTCTATCCTCCATTTTTCATTTCATGCATAAGCCTACAAAAAATATGGAGAGAAAAATATCTTAAAGAATAAAAATACTGATGTGTATACTACAGATCACTATCTGGCCAAAAAGTCTTATTTCAAATTTTCTTCTGAATATTTTGATAGCAACATAAAACCTTTTCAAGTTTTCTGAGCAGAAAAATCTATCCAGCAACCAGCAAAAATCCCAATTGCTTTCCAAAATTACTTCCCAGCTGCTGAGTTAGTGTTTTACCTGGCAATCAATTGAAACTATTCACTTGGTTGTCAGAGAAGCATGAATGTCTAGAGAAATCAAGAAAAAAAAGCTTTAAAAAGGATTCTCAAGGAAGAGTTAAGACATACTACAAGATATTTAACTATTAGTAGTTGCACTATAGATTAGTTGGATGTTTAAGTGGAATCTGAATTTAGGATGATTTACCGTAAGCTCCAGAGCCAAATGTTGTTTTCACTGTAATTCTTAAAGAGTATAGCTGCTTTTCTTGACAAAACAAAAATATGCTAGCTAATAATCAAAAGTCACATAGAAGGTGAATATTCTGGAGCTATATCACATGTAAAGGAAGTTTAGCTAGTCTAGACTTGTAAAAAGAAGGGTGGCATTGGAAGGCAAGATTTCTCTTGGAACAATTTGTTTGTTCCCCACCTTCAATTCAAAGCTCCATTTAAGTAAATAGAGTTTCATTGTTTAGAATATCTGATTATCTGAGTGTTTTGAATATCTTCCAGGATCCATGGATAAATTATGAAAACAACTAGTAAACTATACATAATGGTGACATTGAAGTGGCTCACATTAATATTATGTGAAGTCAGAAAATACATTTTCTTTCCCCATTTTAAATGCTGTCTCTGAGTTTTACTTCTCTTACACTAAATTTACCAACCAGTAATTATAACGGTGGCTTCTGGCGTGATACTTACTAAATACATGCACGCACATACACACTCACTCCTGTATAGTGTTCAAAATTTCCTGGATCTCTCCAAATTGAAACCCAGGTCAAAAAGTACAAAGTAAGCATTAAAAACATTGCTTTCCTTGTAATTATACTTCCTTTGTGGAAATGTTAATGCCCATAATCATAACTATACATAATTACCAGTTTGTGCCTTAAGCACATTGACTCTAGTTTATTATATAGATACACCAGTCTCTTTATAGTGTGTTTGCCCTTGGGAGAATCCATAACCACCATATTTTTGTTTTATACAGTTTTTTCATTTTTTTATTTAGAAAAGGATATTCTTTCTGCTGTAGATGATTCATTTATATAAAAATGCTAAGCTTTAGTGGGATTTTTTTCCCTGGTACTCTAATTAAATGCAGCTTTTATCCGCAGGATAACTCGCATAAGTTAAAATCCTAGGGGTTTTGACCCAGGGTGTGACAGAATACAAAGGCTGTTATTAAGCCCGATTGGGCTTTATATCACTTCCTGGATATCTCCAGGCCAAAACCAGAAAAGCCACTGGGCTCCATTGGGGGATACAGAATCCATTACTCAACTACACTGTAGAAAGCACTCTAGCCAAACTGGAAGTCATTGTACAACATTATCACTGGTGCATATATTTTTATATAAAGTTTGTTTTCAATTGCTTCAGTACTATGTATTCTGATTGCTCTTCGCATATCCAGTAAAGGGTAACCATGGCCATGTTCCCAGTAGTATAGAATCGTAATCTATAGGCAATTTGTCCATTATGATTGAACAGAATGAGTTTCAGAGTAGTATCACTAATGCAAACCGAAGAAAATACTGCTTTGATTTCAGTCCACCTAATAATTTCTGGACAATTCAAAAGGTTCATTGTTATCTTTCCGTTTCTTTACAATCCAAGCATGGCACGCCTCATTCTCATATAAAATTGTATGCACTTTCCTTTATAGATTCTTTTGGGGATTTTTTTTTCATTTCATCAGTTAGGAAGCAAAAAGTGGCTTTTTGATGTTAGTACCTATTTTGTCCAATGCAGTCTACAAAAATTCCTGCAAAGCTCCAGCATTTTCTATCATCTGCCAAAAAGCATTTTTGTCACAACTTTGTTTTTGTATTGTGCCAAGAGGCTATAAGGATTTGCTAACAACCTGGGATTACTAGAATAAGCAGAACTGTAATATTTGGCTGGCCTTCCTTCCATCCTTCCTTCCTTTCTTCAATTTCTATGATATCAACTGCCCAGATTATAGGCATTTTAATATTTCAGAAAAAAGAAAGTCATAAAAACAAGTGTGTACAAAAAAAAAAAAAAGTTTAGCCAATCAGGCTAAATTCATTAACATCTCTTTTCAACCTTGAAAGGCTAGCTTCATCCTGATCTTGTATAATAATTTGTGATAGTGGTTCAGATAGAACACATTCCACTCTGCAAAGGATTGTTTTGAGACATAGGTTTCCCAGCTTCCCACACTTGGATGAAATATTCCGAACTGTAACAGTCGGCCAATTATAAAATTTCCAAGGATATGTGACCTACTACTAAATCAATTCCATTGTGAGGAAGCATAGCAACAACAGAAATATTATGTTGTGCAACTGCAATAAGCATAATCAAAGATTCAAGTAATTTTCATCTATGCTCATTATAATAGATGGGATATGACTTGCATATTCCAGTACGTATTTCTATTTAAATGAAATGATGTGGGATGACAAATAGTCACATAATTTATACCATCCACTAATGTATCTTAAAATATTTCATGGGTCAAAAAATGCATGCAAAATTGTTTATATCTGTAATATCTGCACTACAAATATGTTTAGTGCAGTGTAGCATGTGTATTAATGTGGAAAAAGCTGAAGAAGAAAAAAATCATATTGGCAAAGTTTATATAGGAATTAAGAAAAATTCATACAAAATACATTTTTGAGAAGTTGTGTAATGTTTATGAGAATAAATGTAAATTAACTTGCAGTTGGTTTTTTAATTATAGAATGATCTGGTTTTTTTGATGGAATGGAATAACAAATGTGTATATGCGATACTTACACAGATATGTAGCCTCTATAATCCAACATAAAATGTTGGGAAGTAATCAGTCCATCCATCTATCTTTCTGGACAGATTCATTGGATTACTCTGATCAAGAGAACATCTCACCATACTCAGTGCTATCTCTTTATAATGGGAAGGGCATCATTGTACATGAGAGTAGGCATGTCAGTGTGCTTTGCACATTAGATATGTTTTGTAAAATTGAAACAGATTGCAGATCTCTTAAAGCTCATCCTTCACTTGTGATTATTTAAATTTACACCTTCTACAAATCCACAAAGTCTATTTGAGAAAATACTGCTGTCAAGGCAATAGATTAAAAACTCCAGCTGAGAAATCCATTTACCAAAAAAAAAAAAAAACCCACCCACCACTCTTTGCCTAATGAAATAAGTCAAAGACATATTTGTTCTGACACTTCACTGGATATAAACCAGAATATTAAGCCTTCAACCCCTGGTTCTGTGTTAAGATTCCATTGTTACTACATGTATGAACACAAAACAAGGAGGACAAAAAGATACACGCCATACTCATACCTAACATGGGATTTTTCTTCCCAAGAAAGAACCAAGTATATAATAGAAGCATATTGTTTTTATTGCTCAGATTTAAATTACAATCTGCATGAGTTGGTTTTCAGCAATGTGAAGTGATTGTTTATGACTCCTTATGAAAGCTTGAGGAAAAAATAAAGCTCTCTTACAGGGGCATTAAATAACCCTAACCCAAGTTGCTAACAAGATTATAATGAGCATATATTAAATTCCCTTCTTTGATATTAGCGAAGTAACACTGTTAGATTTTGCTGTGATCATCATCATGATCATCATATAGGGAAAGGTGATTTTGTGAATTCAGTACCAGTAGCTACTCCTACAGTCTAAAACATAGAATTTCACGCCTATAAGTTATATCAAGGCAGTTGCTCATGGCATGTCACACTAGGACTCCTAATGATCTTCTACAAAGATGCTGTTTGTCTAAGTCTCTCATTTTTTGTCTAGAGACGACGAGATGTGAAAGATGCTGCAAATAATATGAGGCTAATTACCAGCCTTGTCAATGGCAATTCTTATATAATGATAAGCCATATTTCTTTTATTTTTAAATATCTCAATGATAATGACACTCCAACTAAAGAGGATTTCAGATTCAGTTGAGCTTCTTTGTTCCCAACAGCAATTCTTTCATTTCTCCCCCTCTGGGCATGTGTCAGTGTGGATGAAATTAAAATAAGAAAAAGTCAGAGCCAAGTCATTAAAAATGGCTTGATGGAGTCCAGCTTTATGCACATAACAAATTCTTGCCAATAAGCAGAGCTCCAATTTAGAGGTCAAACGCACATCATTCTCTAACGCCCCA
This sequence comes from Thamnophis sirtalis, assembly GCF_051295495.1. Lineage (NCBI taxonomy): Eukaryota > Metazoa > Chordata > Lepidosauria > Squamata > Natricidae > Thamnophis > Thamnophis sirtalis. Next base: position 131,131,361 of record NW_028261382.1, on the reverse strand, counting down.
CTTTTTTCTTCACACACACTCCATTCAGCTTTAGTTATAGACAACTAATTTCATACACACATACATACCTGTATGTCATGTACACATGTATATATGTACATATATACATATGCATTTACACTTCTGTGTGTATATACACACACACACATATCCAAACAAACCTGGGATCCATTAAACTGGCTGAGTATAACTACATTTTCATGCTCATGAAAAACACATCCATTTAATAGGTCCCAGATGAACCTCACAATGCAAAAATGAACATACCTGGAGATCCACATCTGCTTCTCCATTGGATATACTTAGGGAAGACAGCTTTCATTTGTATTTCTATCTTGATAAATCAGGTCAAAGGAGTATATGGCTCAAATTTATCATTTGTTTTAATATCCCTTAACACTGACTGGTCCTCGGGATACATTAAGTGCTAGACAGAACCAAGCGTTCGACAGATATCACAACAAACTCTGGTGGCAGTTCTCAAGATAGTGGTGCTGAAAAGTATGCTGGTACAGCCATTCACAAGCCACTTTTTTCCATATCAAGTATTGCCAAACAATAGTTTTACCTATATGCAAGGCAAGCATCACATGTTCAATCATGCTATTTTCCTGCATCATAAAATATACTTTTCTGTAGTCTTTAAACTGCAAAAGAGAAGTTGGAAATATATTCTCTCATAAATGAAAAATATATTTTTAGTAAACCCAATACTGTTTTTATTAAAGAATTTAACCATATTAAAACTAAAACCTCTACAATTTAAATGGGGAGAGGCTACATTTTTAAAGAACCTACCCATTTTACATTTCTGTACTCTGTATATAAACTAGGTTGCAATTCAGTACCAATGTTTGAATTTTTTTTCAGATTCCACAATGTGTACACAAACATGAAATTGTCCACAGACATGTATTTGTTTGTTACCAGTACAACACAAAGTACATGAGAGAACATTTTTTCCAGTACTAAATAAGATAACATTATTAAAAATATACATATAATTTAGACAAAAATAACCATAGGATAAAAGCAGAAAGGAAACAGTTAATCAATCTTCAGTATGTGTTCCAGGCAATGCCATTTCTAAATATAGGTTATGAAAATATTAACTGAGAAAGTCAAATATGTGTTCCTCTAGAACAAAGTTTCTTGACATCAGCATATTTAAGACACATGGACTTCAATTCACAGAATTCCCAGTCTGTACGCTCTACAGGCAGTGGTGGGATGCTGCCAGTTTAACAACCAGTTTGAGCACCTAAAGTGCACAGCGCTGAAAATGGAGCATTTAGAAGCTCAGCTGCTTGCTTTACAAGTCAGCAACGGTATGTAGAACAGTGAGGGGGGAATCAGCTGTGCTGCATGACTGAGATAAGCTAGAAAGCAAGAAATAAAGGACAGGATAGGGTGGGGCCAGCTGATCGTTGGAGCTACTGGTTCACCTGAACCAATCCAAACCAGCTGAATATCACCTCTGTCTACAGGATATTTTACAAACGTGATAGCAGAGCTGTACTGGTTTTAAGAAAGCGGTGAGCTCTGAAGGTCTTCAATCTCAAATTATTCCAGACTTTAAAAAAAACAAGAAGTTCAAAGCCAGTAAAAACCCAATCTATTTCTGTCTGTAGTGCCTAACTTAGTGCAGTCTTAGTATCAGCTGCCCATAGAACTGCAATATTAGTAAACTACAGTGATTGACTGACAAATAAAAGCCATAGTCCATTTTCTATAATATCTGAATAAGTCATCCTTTTACATCATAGTCTTCATATTTATTGAGCACAAGAGATTCGCATTTATGAAGCAGGTGAGGCAAACATAAATTCATCAATTGTGGACACAGATCTCCTACCCAGGGCCAAATTATCAACAATCCTTTCCTAGATGCTCAACTATAGAATACATAAATCCAAATGTGACATTCATGTGTTAGACTCTAGGAAAGACACAGCTCAATACTTCCAACATACATTTTGAGTTGATTGCCACACACAGAACAACAATGGTGTACTTCTTACAGTAACTGATGGACCACAGTTTCTTCAGCTTCTTTGTAGAGCAGGACTGTCATGTTATCATCACACGATGTATCAGGATTTTCCCCCCTTCACTAAACCAAGGATAGGCAGGGCCAGCATATGACGCACCCCGCCCACGGGCCATGAATTTGACATCCCTGTTGTAGAGGCTGCATTTGTTGTCTGATGCTGTGTTATCAATTCTGACTTTGTATTTTTCATTATTATTATTATTTTGACAATAATTGACTGTCAAGATCATTGCAAGCTATTATGTTATGTGCTGCTTTTATTTCAGAACATAGTAATATATCCTTTATAAATATTATTGCAATTTTGCCTTAAAGCCAATTGTAAGCATTATGTTTAACAAATGCCTATTGACTATCATTACCTCTAGAATTCATCTTACATGTTTCTTTTATATGTTTATTATAATTTATAATTTGGAATGTTTATTATAATTTATAGGCCGCCCTTTTCCCTGAGGGGGCTCAGGGTGGCTTACAAAACACGGGCCTATATCCTACAAGACATGTGAAAACATTAACTATAAAAAAATTAAAGGGTATCTTTCTTTCCCTGCTATTTAATTAGAGAAAAAGACAGGCTGTAATCCTATTTTTTGCCTGCCTAAACATATACTATGAGAGGTTAATTTGGGTCTCTGGCAGTGGTGCCCTGTGTTCTGTGCACATGCACAGAAGCCCCAAAGACCTCAAATACAGGTAAGGAGCTTGGGCGGGCGGGTAGGCCCTCTGGAGCACTGTACTGGAACGGTACCCAGTGCTTCAGGCAGGCACCAGTATACTCGTACTGGGGCGTACTGCCTGCAACCCACCACTAGTCTCTGGTAAGAGATTTCTGTTCCTTTTCTGTTCCTTTCCATCAGCCTGCTGCTTAGAAGAGAGAAAAGAAGATGTAGAAAAAAAGGGGCATGAAATAGTGAAGGTAAATAGATACCTCCACCCATTTTTTGTCCTATCTACAACCATTCAACTGTGCCTATCATGTAACCTTTAACACATACAGCTTTCAAGAGAAAAAGGTTACAGTGCAGGAAATACTAAATCCCAAATTTGGACTTCATTGTGTACCTCTGTATAAAACACAGCACTCAATCATGGAGACCAAATCCACTATTGTGAGAGGCCAAATGTGTCATCAGGAATTTGTGGGAAGTTTGTTTAACCAGACAAACTACAATAGGAAAGGTGGGCACAGAAGAGACAGTATATTCTAGGTAGATACCAAACCAAATTAAGATTGTTTTGGGATTTCTTATTCATTTCTATATATAAATATAAATGGAGATATTGTATATACTAAGACGGAGTCATTCCTTGCATCTACTTCAGTCTATTAGAGCTGTGATGGCGAATAGCTACATAGAGTAATCAGCCTTTCCCCCTATTAAGGTACTAGTATTGTTTTAGAAAGCTGCATAGTCCATGAACCATGACTGAATATTGTGTCAATTGTCAACCACTGTGTGTGCCAGAATGCATTACACATAAACAGCTGTTTTACAAGTATTAGAGAAAATGCCTCCTTGATATTCAATTGAATTAAAGCAGCTGCTTTTATAGTCCATGTCTTTGTAGTACGAGTTTAGCAACAAAACAAAAATGAGGAGCACAGCAATTGAAGCAGATGTTCCATGAAACTCTTCCTATAGAAAAGACAAGGGTCTGGTGCAGAGCTCATCAGTAAAACATGAGAATCTACTTGAGTAGAAAAATCACAATCTGGTACCCACAGGCAATTGCCTGCATCTCATGTAAACTAATAAATTAAAGATGCAGCACCATTTTTCCTTGTCTTTCCTTTGTCAAATGCAATCATTTAAATGTGGATTTTAGTGTAGTTGAATGTAGGAAATAAAAACATACTAGCTACACCTTCTTTATATGCACAGCTTTCTTCTCATATTATCATTTTCTTATCAGCTTTTTGTTTAAATGGATGTAGATGTGTGTGCTTGTGTGTGTGTGTATTTACACCTAGAATAATATTGTGTATTCTGCCCTGAGGGTTTTCACTGGAGGAAAAAAAAGCAACTTTCAAAGTCAGCCTGCTCCCAAACCCCCCAGCCAAGATATTCCAGGGTGGGTTAGGTTTTTTTTTAATCCTTTACAGTCATTGGAATAAGAGATCTGTTTCCCATCAGCTTTTATGATTTTTTCTTCAGATGTTGCATTAAATATTTTCCCCTAGACATTAAATTTGAAAACACTGTGTCTGAATGGGAAGTGGATATTATTATGCTCTATATTCTAAACAATCTTTGGGAAAAGACTAATACTTCTTAGACATTGATTGGTTGTTTATAAAACGTAGCAAAAGCACGTGTTATTGTTAGTAGCACTGCATGAGCGACACTTTATATTTTTAAATATGTTGATTACATTTACATTTGTAATATCTCATAAAATCAGAATTTCTCTGTTATTATAGGGGTTGATTTTAACATGCAAAAAGAAAGAAAGAATAGTCTGATATGATGAGATACACCCGCTTTAAAAAAAATACAATGAGAACCAGGCATTGTATTTCTTTCTAACCAGTGCATTGTCCTCTCTTTAATCTGATTTTTTTTCCTTCTTATTTTTTAACTATCAGGAAAGTGTTTTAATGAAAATTTAATAAACTTTTTTTCCTGATGTAAAGCAATTTGATGCTAAGTGGGGCAAAATGCAAAGAGAGCACTTCCCAATAAAATTTTAATGCCACATCCCAATTTTCTAATGGAGGTATCAGAATTGCAAAGTAGCACAACTCCATTCCAACTAATAATAAATCAGGTGCTAAGAGCAGCACCTCCAGCAAATGGTGGACTCTAGCCAAGCAACGGGAAACTTACAAGGACAATTGTTTTTCTTCATTTTAAAACTGGGTGATCTCCTCTCAAATGGCTAAGAAAGGGTTGGATGTTATATATTTTATGACATATATTAAAAGCTGCAGCAGGACTTAAATTTGTCCATGTTTAATAGTTAACTACATTTAGAACAAAAGATTGCAATTGATGGTTATCTCAGTATTGTTCCTTAATTAAAGGTTATGTAGAGTTTGAAATGGTTAAATACAAAACAATCTTGATATTGGTATCCTGCTTGTTATATTTTTTTCAGGGCACCAAAAATGTTAGAAAAATACTGCTGAGAATTATTGCTTTGTTTGGATATATAACTAAATAGTACATTCCTATTAATGCCAAAGGAATTATTTGTGAGTAAACAAAATATGGCATATGTGTTCTAGTTGTTGACTTCCAATTATATGCACTATCTATAGTCAATAGGGAGTTCCTACCGGTTCAGATCGGTTCAGCCGAACCAGTAGTAGTTTAGTGACCTGGGTTGTTGGAACCAGCAGTGTTAGGCAGCGCCATATTGTTTTTTGCTTCTGTGCATGCACAGAGCAATTTTTATTACGTGCACATGCATGTACAGTGCACATTAAGTGCGTCCGCATGGCACGCGCACAAGCAAACCAGCAGTAGTGACTGCTGGAACCGACCCCTGGCTATATAGTATTGTTTGCAGCATAATAAAATTTAAGGATAAAACTATATTGGGAGGGGACTTCATTCAGAACAAGTTAGCTTTATCCACATTTAGATGAACATTGTGATATAATTATCAGAGATGAGCGAGAGGGGAAATAAAAAGAATGGTTAATCTTTCTGCCTTAACTTTATGCAATTAAAACAATTGTGATTGATTTAATGAATATGATAATGAATATTGTGCTAATATGCTAGAAAATATTATATTAATAATCTCATTAATATCATTTAAATTTGAAAGCACATTATTCCCTGAAAGGACACAGTAAAATAGAAATATTTTCGCAGGAGAAAAAATGTTATTGGAAGTTTTAAATTTTTTTTATGGAATGAGAAAAAGTGGATCAGAATTAATTTTTATTATTATTATACAATTGTATCACAGCGGCCAGTTGTTTCACCGGATTTGGCATTGGTTACTAGTCAGACCCCACCCAGGGGCCTAGGACGTCGTAACGTATTTTCGTAATATGCGTGCAGATCCAAGCAGTGCAGCTTTTTGCATTTGACTGATGGTGATTTTGTCAATTTGTAACTGTTTTAAATGTAATTCAGTAATTCAGTATCCAATCTATATCTTCTGATTAGCCGATCTTGTTGTTTTGAAGCCGTTGCTCATGCATGTTCTTTAAGTTACTAGCATCTGCCCTAAATTTTTTGACTTTTTGTTCTAATCAGATTTTCCACTTTGGCTTTGATGCTTTTTCTGTTGTGTGACTAGGTACTTTGATTTTAATGCCTAGTTCATTAGTGACTATTACAGCTACACTGTACATTAACTGATTCGTTTCCAAGATGGATCCCGATTCAATTGTTGAAAACACTGCATTAACCATTTTCATGATAGGGGCCAAAATTTTCTTAGGCACAGATTTTAGTGATGGTAAACGTTGCCTTTCCTCATTAAGCAGAAAATGCTCCATGATCTTATCATTCAATTCTTTTTGTTTTTGAGTTAGTTCATCAGTTGGTTCAGTGATAACTGGTTCTAGTGGTGGTGGTGTTATTTCCTTCCCGAGAGCTTCTTCTGGGAGTTCTACTATAATGTCTTTAGTTGTGTCTTGAATATCAGTTATTTCTGCTTGTGATATTGTTTTTTTGGTTTTGCAATTTGCCTGAATTTTCTCAAGTTCAACTTCACTAAACACTTTATTCCGTATAATAAATCGCCTTTGATCTGCTAGTCGTTGTTCACTAACATTTGAATCTGGATATTGTTCTTTCCATAATTCATACATTTGCTTTAAATAACCTCTTTTTTCTGGCTCTGAGTTGTAGTAACAGGCTATTATGGCACGGTTTTCATCTGTACTATATTTTTGTCATTTTGTTGGCTGGTCCACTTGTAGCCCACTTGTCGACAGATGTCCAGGGACCCCAACATCCGCTGCGGCCCTTGTTAACCTGCGCGATGACCGATGCCGTATAAAATTTTTATTCATTTCTTTCACCATATTGTATGGGTTGGCGGGGTTTTTTTATGGGGCCAGTTGCCAACCTGACCCCAACCCTCCTCCTTTCTCATCCGGGCTTAGGAGTGGCAACGGCGGAGTTGTTGTTGTTGTTGTTGTTGTTGTTATTATTATTATTATACAATTGTATCACAGCGGCCAGTTGTTTCGCCGGATTTGGCATTGGTTACTAGTCGGGCCCCACCCAGGGGCCTAGGACGTCGTAACGTATTTTTGTAATATCCGTGCAGATCCAAGCAGTGCGGCTTTTTGCATTTGACTGATGGTGATTTTGTCAATTTTTAACTGTTTTAAATGTAATTCCAGTGCTTTTGGAATAGCACCCAGTGTGCCAATTACCACTGGAATTATCACTGCTGGTTTGTGCCATAGTCGTTGAATTTCTATATTATTATTATTATTATTATTATTATTATTATTATTATTATTATTATTATTATATCACAATTGTATCACAGCAGCCAGTTGTTTCGCCGGATTTGGCATTAATTATTAGTCGGGCCCCACCCAGGGGCCTAGGATGTCATAATGTATTTTCGTAATATGAGTGCGGATCCAAGCAGTGCGGCTTTTTGCATTTGATTATTATTTGATTATATATGATTGTCTCTTATCTTCATTCTCAATTTCCCTGTGTGCATTTTCATATGCATTTTCATAGTATATGTTCTTTCTTTCTTTCTTTCTTTCTTTCTTTCTTTCTTTCTTTCTTTCTTCAGTTTGTACTGCTGCTTATCACAACAGTGATTTTGGATTTCAAACAAAATTAAAATAACAAATAATTACAACCAACCATACAAAAATTCAAGTATGTGTGTGATCCAGGCAGAGAACCAAGTCCTTAGTGACTTACAAAAGACCAGTTCAGGATATTCCAGTCTCTGAAGGACTTATAAGGACTTTATCCAGCATGTTATGCATTTTTGCTTATACTTATATTTTTTATTTATATTACCTTCATATTTGAATGTAATTTTTGGACTTGTGAGTCCAAAAATGAGTATTCTTGTGTAAAAAAAACATACATGTCTGAAGATTATTCCCAGATTTATATGCATACACATATATATCCGAATGCAAATGTGTCTTTAATACCAGCCCCATTTTATCTTCCTTTCCTCTTTTAACCATTTTGACCAAATAAGATTTCTGTGCCAGGGAGAAGAATCATTAAAAATGGAATCTGAGTAACACTATCAGCAAAATTGTGCTCTGACCACATTTGGAATGCCAGATACAGTTCCAGTCACCACAACTCAAAAACACTACTGTAGATTGGGCAAAGTTGCAGAAAAGCACAACCACAATTGTCAAGGAGCTGGAACAATTCCCAGTGATGAAAGATTAAAACATGTGGAGTTGTAAACTTAGAAAAAAGGAATAAATGGAAGGAAAGCATTGAGCTATATAGAATTATACAGTGTCTAGAAAAAGCAGATAGAGAATCACTTTTCTCCTTCAGTCACATTATTAGAATTTGAGGTTATCCAATGAAGGTGAATTGTGGAAGATTTAAGAGGATTTTTTTTCTCATAGAACAATGTTTAACTGTGAAATTCACCTATGTGTGATGTAGCAACATGGCTAGTTTTATAGGGGATTAGACAAATTTCTGGGAATAAGGATATCAATGCCTACTAATCATATTGTCTTATGTATCAGACATAGTAAATCACATTATGGAAGTGAAAAACATTATGGCAATTAAGGTAATCTACTAACATTCTGTTTGCAGGTAGAAAAGTATCTAGAAGTTGGGCAGTTAAAGTAAACCATATGCCTTAATTTTAATATTTTAATTTGCTGTTATATTTTCATACTTTTAACTTTTTGTTGTAATTGTTTGGTTTTGAATTCTGTTATTTAATATGCTTGGCAAGAGTAGTTATAAGAAAAATGAGGAACAGTATAGGCTTATTTAAAATGTGAGGTCATTGTAAATATTTTTCCTCTGTAACTTGAGTTCATTTGGGGTACAGTTTGGAATACACAGATGCTTCCCTTTCCCATTGAAAAGGATAATTGGTAAACACTCCAGGCAACTATATTTAGCTTATTATAGAAATAGGCATATTTTTATGGCTCTCTTTTGTGGGGCTATTTAAGAGAGGTGAAACTAAAGTGTATTCTTCAAAGCATAAGCTAGGCAAAAATTATCCTGACCTTGCTAGAACTATATTAGAACAAACATATGGTCTCCAAGGACATCGATTAAATTGCATTTTCGTCACAATTGAAAAATGAAGGGAGTGTTGTCTTGTGTTATCTCTCAAAGGTTCATTTCTCAATACTACCTCCATTTAAAATGGGGTGTCATCTTCCTTAAACCCCCATAACCAACAGAAAAGAGGTGCGGCAGGTCAGATCTTAGACATATTGAAAGAGATGTGTGAAGGAGCTGTCCTTCACTTTCATAACCATTAAATTCACTCAAGATTTTTTAATAATAAAAAATGCAGGGTTGTGTGACAACATTCATATTTTTTTCATGAACCTGTCTTTTCAAATTCTCCAACTAATGTTACATATAGTGACAAAGTCAGCATCACTAGCAGCATTTACCTATATTGCAACTATTTGAACCATCCATCAGATTTCTGACTGCTGTTGACAAACCATCCTTTTAAAAACAAATGTATGTACAAACATGGAGACAAAAACATATACATACATACATACATACATACGAAAGAAACAGAGTCTTAAAACACATCATGGCAATACAAAACACATTTCAGGTCATCATTAAACATGGGAAACATAGGGAAACTGCTAAGCAGTTCTAGCAAGCATGGAATTCCAATTGTAAGCAAAAGCCTTTTCTAAAGACACTCATATTGTTGTGTCCCATTGTGGAGCTGGCAGCAGATTCAGACAGTGAGAAGTTGGGGAGGAACATGGGCCAGTTCTGGAATCTGGGGAAGGCTCTGATGAGGGCTCTATGTCAGCGGCAGAGAGGGGGGCAAGGGCCGTCTGAAAGTTAACAGCTTCCTTCAGAGACAGACATCAGTGAGACAGATGAACAGCTGGAGCCTGTTCCCAGAGTTGCCAGACAAAGGGAACAGCTAAAGAACAGGGGTCGACTTGGGAGTAAGGCCATAGGTGGACGATGAATGGCCCTTCCCAGAGGAAATTAAAGAGGAGCAAAAGGGGACTGGAGTTTGCAGGAGACAATTAGTTCACTTGATTGGTTTGTGACTCTCCAAGAGTCCTTGCCAAGTTTTGCAGATATCGGCCTGGCAGCTCTTCAAGCCAAATAAGATCTGTGACTGTAAATCCTCCTTTGAAAGACTTTGTTGGATGTGAATGTGAAGAATTCATAGCAAATTAATAAAAGGTTTTTTTGTTGGGACAAGGAGTTTGTTTCATGCTCATGGGAAGCCTAGGTCAGAACATATATATTAAGAGACTTCATTTCTGTCTTTAATTTTGGATGAACTAGTGGCTCACTAATTCTCTCATAAAGCGAAAGAAATACAAAGCTGTCATCAGTAAAATAACAGCTGAGATACTGTAGATGTACAGAAATCTATACTACTATAAAGTGTCCACAGAGTATTCTTTTCAAAAGCAACGTAAGCCATATATTTAGGTGCCCTTTTGAAGGATAGTACTATGTTAAAACAGTCAGATGGTTTGATCAGCGTTATTCAGATCATTAATGAAAAGGTGGAAATACATGCTAATAATTGAAGACATTCTGCCAGCCCTTTGAATTAAAGTGGGCCAGAAAGAGACTCCACAGGACAGCCACAACTAAGCTTTGCTGAGATCAGCTATAGTAATAAAATCTTGCAAATTTGATTGTGCTTCTCTTCCCTCCCTCTCATGCCTCAGTGAATCAGGCAAGAGCCAACCTGAATTTCTTCTTAATATTATCTCCCTTCCTAGGACTAAGGGAATGCTTCGGTTTTCTTCGTTTAGGTCATGATTTGTGAGCATTTGCTCCAAGGGCATATCTCTGGCTCTTTAAAAGTTCTAATAATTATTTTATTAAGCAATGTTATTAAACTAACAAGTCAATGATCACAATTGGGAACCTGACTCATAGGCTTCATATGTAGGGATAGTTTTTCCAAGACCACAATGTCTGTGGTAGTTTTGACACTGGCTCTGGAAGTAGAGTTTCTGTGAAAAACAGTATCTGCCAATCATAACCCCCTTACTGGTCCTCCCTGAACCCTTTTCTCAACTCTTAGGGGTTTTTTCTGAATGTCTTGATTTATTCCATGTATACCTTCAGTGATGTCTACCCCTGATGTTGTCCTGATTAATTCAGCAACTAATAGTTCAAGTCTCAGTAATTCTTTGCATGTCTCATCTTCATGCCCTCCTGTTCTTACAATGCACTTAGAGGCTGAGTGACTAGAACAAGAGTGAAGCCTGGTATCTTAAACAGAGTTTACTTGAACATTATGATGGAAAAGGAGAAGTATAGATAGTATAGAAGTTTAGATCTTTGCAATGTAGTGCAAAGATCTAAAATGCTTTCCATCCTCTCTTCCATATGAGAAACATGAGTTCCAATAACTCATCTAGAAACATTTAAGGTACATAGTTTAATAGTTTTATTCTATTATTTGACATATGTATCATTAGTTTCATGGTTCTCATTTATACTTGCATTTGTTAAAGTGCCCTCTTCCTGTATCCCCATTCACACTTCTTCTTTCTTCCAAAGAGAAGAATTATTATTATTCACTTTGTCTAGGCTGATGTGCAAACTTCCAATTTGCAATTCTTGTTTCTGAATTATCACAATGTTTTCCCACTTTGGCTTTTCTTTCTTTGCCTTCTTTGCCTTCAGATTTTTTGACAAGAACACCAGCGTTTCTGTTTGAAAGCTTCTGGTTTCAGAGAATTGTAATTGTAATTCATTGTTCTTTTTGATATATTTAGTTAATTTTGCAATTGCTATACTATCTACTCTCCATGCTTGGATAGCATTTCCTGCATTAAAAATAGATCTGAATTTCCCTGCTCATTACTTCAAGTTAATTTAGTAGATTAAAGTCCATGTATTGATCATTCATCTTTACTTACAGCCTACTTGGGCACACAATCCAGACTACTCCCTTTGTTTTGCACCACCTTAGTAACTGAGCTGAGTATGGTGGATCAGTGGCTGGAAATAGTTGCAAGATACACATACAAAACATACTCTTGGAGAGGATCCAACAATCACTTTAGTAAAACTAAAAAGTTATAGTGAATTATCTGTCACTTGCTGTAAAGATTGAAGACCACCAGGAACTGGTAAAAAGTTCCTATATAATGTTGCAAAAATTAAAACTATATTTAAATTTAACTTTGGAATATTTTTTGTATTACATTGTTTTGTTTTACAACTAATATGGGTAAGGATTCAATATGAATACTTGGACTTAGCCTATGAGAACATGAATGCCACTTAAAATTATTATTGTTCTAACAGTTTGACTTTGCATTCTACTCTGAACAAAGAGAGTTGTAAATATAGTCATTATTAGTATCCTTGAGAATCTTATAGTTTATGGAGAAATACAGTTTGCAAAACAAAGGTCATTGATTGATGCAATGAGAGTTACAACTCTGAAAAGATATATGTCATAAAGTAGTAATTGTGACATGTATATGAGATACTTTAGCAATTAAAGCTATTGTAGCTAGATATATTGATTTTTACATTAAAGTGGTAAGCAAAGGCAGAGATATTCAGGAATCATCAATGACCTGGGTATAAGAATGCAGAAGGCATATGCAACAATAAAAATTCTCTCTAGAGGTAAAAAAAAAAGAATATTCCCAAGAATTATTTCCTTTAGTGAGCCATTGACTTTAATGGTCTGAGAAGGAGGAGGAGGAATTGACATAATACTGAAATTCAGACATTATTTAAATGACATTTTTTGCCTTCAGGCTTATCAGAATTTTAAGAACAGTTTTAAGCCTCCCAAGAATTGAGATTTTATGTTGGCTTTGTTTAGCCATCCAAAGCACAGCTACAGTATAATTCCCATTTTATTTTTCCAAAGGAAGTTCCAAAATTTACTTGAGTTTTTTTTAATACCCTAATCTAACTAATAGCAGGACTATACACACTATCATGCATTCTCTAATTTGAACTGGGAGAAGTGGAATTGCTCCAGGCTATTGACAGTTGAAAGGAAGAGGTGTCCTTTTTACTCTCTGAATATTCCACTCCAGAAGTTGAACCCTAAATCTAGCTTAGTTTTACACTCTGTGTCTAGCAGGAAAGAGGAAAGTATTGAAAATGATCTGGAAATTATCTGCATGGAAGGAATTCAAAAAAGAGACAAAAGATGGCTTTATTCACAGTATGTATGCAATGCATAGTAGCCCTGTAAGAAGCAACCATCATTCACCTAGACTGGTGATAGCAAATCTATGACATATATGTACCATGTCATTTTTGGTAACATGTCAGGCCTCTGGACCCACATGAAAGGACCCTCCTCTTGCATGTTCCCTGGAACCTCCCAAAAATGCATAAAACCAGAGCTCTTTTTGGAGTTTGCAACGTCACACAAGAGTATTCTTGGTGCAGTGATTAGACTCAGTACTGCAGGCTACTTCTACTGATCACAGACTGTCAGCAGTTTGGCAGTTCGGGCCTCATTGGCTCAAAGTTACCTAGCTTTCCATCCTTCCAAGATGGATAAAATGAGGACCAAGATTGTTGGAGAAAATATGAGTCTGACTCTGTAAAGCATTTAGAGTGAGTTATAAAGCACTGGAAAGTGGTATATAAGTCTAAGTGTTATTGCTATTCTCTGAAGTTTCCAGGTTTCGTGCACCTTGGAGCTCCCTCATATAGGCATTTTGAAAAATCATTATAATTATATCTGTATTTATTTATTAAATAATACATTTAAATAATTTAGTTTTTGTTACAAGATGAGCCCAGTAAATTTAATATTGCTGACCTAGACAAAGTAACTTCATGTTGTGAAGCTGTCTACTTTGTAACAAGCCTTTGGCTCCTCCAACATGTGAGGAAAGACATATGTCAGGTCTCGTACAGGGAGCCCCTTTTAGTCATTGGAACAATTATAGGCAGTTTCAAATGGCAGGTGAGGCAAAACAAGTGACCACTTTGTTTTTCAGAAGAGGGTGAAGAAGGGCAGACTGCTTTACAAAGGAGTTTCAAAAAAAAGAAGGTTTAATGCTCAAAGCATCATCAAAGTCCAACACCCCCTCAAAGCCTTGTTCAGCAATAATATATAAAGTGATTAATTATTCTGCATCACATTCTCCATTTATTTAAAGCATTTCTATCCTACTTTTCCACTGCAACTTATCCAAGATCCCTTACTTACATTTAAGCAACGATTTTTAGAAGCAGCATAAAATAAAAGAATTCAAAATATGATGTTTCAGAAAAATGTCCCTCATTATATTATAATGTATCCAGCTTTTCCTTTTTTCCCCCTTCCCATTTCTGAACTGAAGTTACACTCAGAAATAAAGAGATGGGAACAAAAGCAGAGATTAATTTTAAAACTGGTAAACTATGGTCTATGATTAAATTTAAAGAGAGTAGGTAACCTGAAATCTTAAACCACAAATGATCCCTAAACTCACTCTAAAAGTTGCATCACATTTCCACTCTTCCTTAACATTTTTAGGCAGGTAATACCCAAAATTATAATGTAAATGCTAATATAGGATTCCAACAATTTTTAAAAACTAGCCCCCACCAAACAGAAAAATATCTTGACTCTGCTTCCATCTGTGCTACTTTCCCACTCATCTACATCATTGCTCCACCTAATACAGTCTTCTTCACACACATCCAAAAAAAAAACAATCTTGGCACGAACTGACCTGTGAAAAGAAATTATAAGAAGATCAGATGAAAGGACATAAAAATTACAACACTAGCAAATAAACATTTAAAATCAAAAACACAGATTCTGTAGGCTGCAGTGGAAAAAATAAGAGAGAATGAATCACTCTACTCAGTCAACTGCCTGTTATGTATTTGTCTTAAGAGTGTATTTGTTAGGAAAGCAAAGAACAATAACTCAGCACAATTAGGAATCAACTAATTTTTCGAAGTTAAAAAGCATCCATCCAGAATTTCAATTCACAGGCAGAAAGATTAAATGGAAAGAAAGATGTATTGACACATAAAATATTTTCACACAAGTCCTTTGTCTTTATGTCTTTGATTATTCTGATTTCATATTCCAATTTGGTTCTATCTTCGCATTATCCACCTCAGGTAGGTGAATTCTGAAACTATCTTTCAAGTAACAGCAGCTACTTCACCTTTGAAAAGCAGTAAAATGCTTTCTGATCTCGGTGTTAAATTATATTTTCCTTTTTAAAAATATGTTTAACAAAATTGCAATCCTGAAAAGTTCAAACTTTGTGAGAAAAAAATAAGAAATCTAAGGTAAAATGTAACTTGTTATGTGTGACTGGAAAACATAAATACTACACAAGCCATTTTGAATACTACACAATCTATTTTGAATACTACACAAGCCATTTTGAATTCATAATTGACATAATTCTAGTCTTTCAAGTCCTAACAACCAACTAGGGTTGTAAAAGACTCCTTTTTGATCTAGATGATTAATACATTGAGAGGGGCTTGATGAAGTAATTCCTTTTCCAGCTCTGTAATTCTATGAAATTCTAGCCCAAATCTTGCTCTACATCATGTAGATCTTCAGTGAAAGATGCACTATCCAATTTGCTAATATAAAACCTTCAAGATTAGGCAGTAAAATAAATTGTTTTTACATAAGAGTGCCTCAAGAACTTTAGTGATAAGAGAGTCCTATATGCTCTGCTCATCCTTATCGTGACCTCTGTCACAGCAATACAAATATTGAGATTCATTTAGACTAAGACAGGATGAAAATGGTATAAAAAGCAAACAAACAAAGGCATTTTTTCCTAGTGGTACAACACAGAGTAAGCAAACTCTAGAACAACCAACCTCAAACATGTTCCAAGTACTACAAGTGTCTACAAGCTGTAGAAGAAATTTGCATTATTTCATACTTGCTTTTATTTCACTAATAACAAGGGTGAAATAGCAAGCTGCAAATTTCTGCTACAGCCTGTAATGACAGTGAGAATAACCTTGAGGAATAGGAAAAAGAGGAGCAAGCAAGACAACCATCACATAAGAGAAATCTGATGCAATTTGAGAAAGCACCTCATATTTGACTCTCCCTGGTTCTCTTGAATGTAAAGGTGAGGAAAATGTACTAGCAATTCTGGAACATGCTAGGCCAGCTTTCCTCAACTTGATGCAATTTCAAATGTATTGAGACTTTAGTTTCAAGCAACATAACTGGCCATACTGGTCATTAGTTCTGAGAATTGAAGCTGTAACAGATCTGGAAAGGCACCATTATGGGGCCAACTACACTGTCAATTGCTTTGTGACAGTAGGTATACATAACTTGTTCCTTAAAAACTGTAAATATTTTTTTAGTATATTCTCCTTCTTTTTCTAGTAGACACTCTCTTTGAAAACCAAGATATAATCAATAGCCCAACAATGGAATTTGTTTCCACAGAAGATAAGTTTATAAAATCTTTTTCATCAAATGTTGTAACCTTGCAAGGAGGTTAGAAGTTTGACGTCAGGGCTCACTAGGCAGCCTTCTGTGAAACAAGCCCCTTTATCGTCTTCTAGGAAACTGAAAAGTTTAAAGATAACGATTTGAAAAATGTTGTGTGAAGCAACTTGACATTCAGCAAAGGCTCCCCATTTACATCTGAAGGAGTTTGTTTTTCTTCAGAAGGAAGTGCAAAGAACAGATTTTTACCTTACATAAAAATAAAGTAGAATAAAATATAAATGAGAATGTATGCTTCCCCCTCCCTCTCTTATGCATTAGCCAGTCTTTAAACTACCAGTCTCAGAAGTTTAAAATTATCATATTCCTGCCATAAATACATCGCTTGTCCATTTTGTTTCTTGATGCTTGTCACTCTGAGGCTATTCATTAAATTCTTCCCACAATAGTCAGGAAATTGTATTAAGATATGTTTGTGTGTGTACTAAATAAAGGGAAAATATAATTGTATTCAGAGTACTTTCGTAGTACAGAATCACATTGTATCTAGGTACCCAAAAATTAATTCCTCATGATAGGCAAAGATTTGTAACTTATAGGTAACAGGGTAATTGTTATTTTGCACTTTTAATTTTTTTTAGAGTTAACTATATTAAAAAAAATAACAAGCAAATATCTCAAAGGTGGTCCTCAATCTTGAATCACATATTGGCACAATTTTTTTAAAAAAAATATTTTATTTTGTTTGTACAAACTTCACATCTTTGCAACACATTACATTTTTTTACATATCTGTTGTGATTTTTTTAATCTATACAAGTAAATCTTTTATAACTAGCTTTGTATATTTGTGCATTTACATTATTTCATACAATTTTTTATTCTATATATAATAATCTATATATTCTATATATAATAATCTATATATTCTATATATCTATATATATTCTATATATTCAATTTTACTACATTTAAGTCATTTTGTATAATATTTATTTGGTATAGTCTATCTCATATTTCTAACTTTTAATCATTTTCTGGTTTTGTAGTTGTCTATTGATTTGTTAATCTTTCTTCCTTTGTTTGGCTTTCCTGCTTCCCACTCCCCCTTTCCTCTAGCCAATTGTACAATAAATCCCGTACAGAGTAGTATTCCGATTTTTCTTTCTCTTTTAGTTCTTTTGCGAGCCTATCCATCTCTGCACATTCCAATATTCTTTTATTACATGCTATTGGTGTATAATTATTTTTCCAGTTTTGAGCAAATGTAATTCTCACTGCCGTAATTATGTGTAAAATTAGGTATCTAATATTTTTTTGATAATTTCCTTTTATAATTCCTAAAATAATTCAGGTTTTAGTGCAATTTGGTGTTTAGTAATCTCCTCTAACCAATCTTTAATTTTTTTCCAATACTTTTCGCAGATGCACACGTCCACCACATATGGTAGTAGGTTCCATGTTGTTGGTTGCATTTCCAACAGATAGGTGAACACTCTGGGAACTTTTTCACAATTCTCGCTGGTGGAAGGTGCCATCTGTAGAACATCCTGTACATGTTTTCTTTATATGTCGTTGCCATCATTAATTTGTAATTTATTTCCCAAATTTTTCCCCATTCCGCCAATTCTATACTATACCCAAAATTTATCGCCCATTTTATCATTGTTTCTTTCACATTTTCCTCTTCCATTCTGAATTTTAATAAATAGTGATATATTTTTTTAATCATTTTTTCTTTGATTCCCTGTAGAATTCTATCCAGCTCTTGTGGCTTCTTATAAAATCCATTCCTTTCCCTGTCTTTTTTATACCTTGCCTGCATTTGTAAGTAGGGCCACCAGCCTATATCTATTCCCTCGTCTTTCAATTCTTGCCTTGTTTTCAGTCTTTCTTGGTTGTCTAATATATCTTTATATCTTATTATCTTGTTTATGTCCAGTATATCAGAGCTTCCATGGTGGATAGCCAGATTGGGATTTTGTTGTAGTGTTTTGTTTTGATTTTTAACCAAGTTTGTAGTAGAGCTTTTCTAATTAAATGAATTTTGTCTTTCCCATCCCAGGTGAAGGCGTGCCAACCCAGTTCCAAATTATAACATCCCATTGTTAGTAATCTTCTGTTTTTTAGATTGATCCAGTCCCTTATCCAGGTGAGAGCTGCTGCTTGATAATAAAGCTCCCAATCGGGAAGTCCAAATGCTCCTCTTTCTCTACTGTCCTGTAACAATTTTAATTCATGGTTTTTTTCCCTGACCAAATAAAATGTTGAATTTATTTATTTAAATCTATAAAAAAGTTTTTCCCTAAGCTAATTGGTATCACTTGAAATAAAAATATTTTTTTGGGTAGTATATTCATTTTAAAGATGGCAATTATTCCCATTAATGATATTTGTAGTTTCCTCCAATTTTCCAGATCTTTCTTAATTTTCTGAATCATTTTAACATAATTATCTTCCTTAATTGTTGAGTATTTTCCTGTCAGCCAAATTCCTAAATATTTTACTTTTTTTACTATTTGCATTCCCATGTTTTACTCTAATTTTTGCTCTTGGTTTTTTGTGTGAAATTCTTCGTGATGATCTTTGTTTTGTTCTTATTAATTTTAAGACCAACTATCTTACCAAATTACTCTATGTTTTGAATTAATTTAATTCCTGATTTTAATGGATCCTCTAATATGAATACCATATCATCCGAAAATGCCTGTTTTATATTCCTCTTTTTAAATTTTTAATCCCTTTATTTCTTGATTGTTTCTAATTTCTGTTAGTAGAACTTCCAGTGTTAGTATAAATAATAAATGTGATAATGGATAACCCTGTCTCACTCCTTTCCATATTTTAAATTCTTCTGTAATGTCACTATTTATTATTATTTTTGCTGTCTGAGCCAAATAAATTGATTCTATCATGTTTATATTTTTTTCTCCAAATCTCATCATTTTTAAATGTGTGATAATGAAATGCCAATTCAAGTTGTCAAAGGCCTTTTGCGCATCTAAAAAGACAACTACAAATGGTTTTCCCAGATTCTCTTCATAATATTCTAATGTGTTTATAATTATCTTCATATTGTTTTTTAACTGGTGTTTTGGTAAGAAGCCGTTTTGATCTGTGTGAATAATTTCATTTAATTTTTTTTAATTCACTCTGCCATTATTGATGTAAAGATTTTATAATCTGTATTTAGTAAAGAGATTGGTTTATAATTTTTTATTTGTTGATGGTCCAAATCCTCTTTGGATATCAATGTTATATATGCTTCCCTCCATGATTTTGGTAGATTTGCTTCTGTAAGTGCTTCATTAAATAGATCTAAAATCACTGTTTCTGTTTGATCTTGCATGGCTTTATAAAATTCTACAGATATACCATCTGGGCCTGGTGTTTTATTATTTTTTTGTCTCTTCAATGCTTCCTTTAATTCTGTCGCTGTGATTTTTTTGTTTAGTATTTCTCTTTTCTCTTAATCAATTTTATGTAGATTCTTATTATTTAAGTATTGTTCAACATTGTCTTGTAATATATTTTCTTTGCTGTACAGTTTCTCGAAAAATTTCTGTACTATATATATTTTTTCCTCTTTCCGGTATTGTATGTTTCCCCTTTCATAGGTGATGTGTTTTTCTTTTTTCAGTTCATGTGCTAACCATCTTACCTTTTTATTCTCATTTTCAAAATAGTTTTGTTTTGCAAATTTAATTTTTTTGGGCCATCTCTTCTTGTGTCATAAAATTTAATTTGTGTTTTATTAGTTCTTTTTTCCCCTTTATTTTTGCTTCTGGTGGATTTTTTTGCAGGTCTATTTCCAATTTTTAAAGTTCTTTCTCTAATGTTTCTTGTTTTTGTCTCTTTTCCTTGTTTTTCCTTGCCAAATATGCTATTGTTAACCCTCTTGTAAAAGCTTTTGTAGTATCCTATTTGTTTTGTAACTATTGTTGCTTCTTTCTTATTTGTTTTATAGAACAGTTTCAATTCCCTTTCTATCATTTTTATATATTCTTTATCTTTCAATATTCTTTGATTCATTGTCTATCTCTTTTTCTTTTTTGGTCCTTTCCATGTTATTTTCATTGGATTGTGATCTGCCCAAGTGTTTATCATTATTTCAAACTCTTCTGTATCTCTTCTCAGTTCTTGAGTTGACCAAATCATAGCAATCCTTGACTATGATTTGTGGGGATTTGAATAATATGTAAATTGTTTGTTTCCTATGTTCCTTTCTCTCCATACATCTTTTAGGTTCAGTTCCTGAACCATTTCAAAAAAGGTAATAGGTAGCATTCTTTTTTTTCTTATTTCTTTTGTAACTCTTGTAGTCATCATTAATATCTGTTATAGCATTGAAGTCGCCAATTAGACATATATCCTCATATTCTATTTCTGTTATTTTTTGGTGTAACTTCTTGTAAAATTCTTTTTGATTTTTATTTGGGGCATATAGCAATAGCAATAGCAGTTAGACTTATATACCGCTTCATAGGGCTTTCAGCCCTCTCTAAGTGGTTTACAGAGTCAGCATATTGCCCCCAACAACAATCCAGGTCCTCATTTTACCCACCTCGGAAGGATGGAAGACTGAGTCAACCCTGAGCCGGTGAGATTTGAACAGCCGAACTGCAGAACTGCAGACAGCTGAAGTAGCCTGCAGTGCTGCATTTAACCACTGCGCCACCTCGGCTCTATATATTTCTGTGAAGAGAATTTTTCTTTGTTCTGTTTTTATTTCTAGCATTAAAATCCTCCCCTCTTCATCTGCATATTTTTTTGCGTTTATCCATTCTTTAATGTATATTGCAATTCCTCTTTTTTTGTGCTAGCATTGTAAATAATTTTCCTAACTTTGGATATTCTAGTAGGTTGTTATATTGGCTTCTGATATGTACCTCTTGAAGGCATACTATGTCCATATTCATTTTTTGTAATCTAGTCAAAGTTTGCCTTCTCTTTTCTGGTGAGTTTAATCCATTTATATTTAGTGAGAGTAACTTAATTTCTTGTTCCATCGTGTTATTTGTGTGCCGCCCTTAGTTTCCTTGCATTTCTTGTCTCTATTCCTATTCTACTACCTTCTTGTTCTATTTGTTCTCTTTCCTATCTTGTTCTTTCTTCTCTTTCTCTCGCCTTATTTTCAGCTAACTGTTTTTCTTGGCTTCTACTCTCTGGGTCCTCTCTACTCTCTTGTTCTTCCTCTATGATGAAGTGAGGAATATTGGCACAATTCAAATAACCAATAAACATTGGATAGAATCATTAATCAAAATTGTTGGTATTTTAACCTTAAGTTTATGTGATATCTTAACACCATCTTGCTTACATATCAAAAGAAATGGCTTACTAATAGCTAAAATATTAATTATAATTCAGGACGTAGTTCCCTAAAGGTATTATTATCAAACCTCTCCCTTTTTTCCATCTCAATGTCATGCCTCCTGTTTCAGTAAAATCTTGATTCCTGTTTTTATCATAAGTTATTAACTACAATTTATATTTCATCCATTAAAAATATATGTAATAGTTAAGTCTTTAATTATAAGCATAAATGTATTAGTTTTTCATTTCTGATTCATTAAGATCTACAATTCTAGAAAATATATTTATGGATATATTCATTATGTATTTTATAAAAAAATAAATGATACATATTCAAAGCATTTCCTGCTCACTTAAAAATTTACTTAAGAATTGCAGCACAGTTTTGATGTTGTCATGCATAGAGATTACACCAGGACGTATTGCCTAGAAGTTTGCTATCATAGGAGGAAATCATGACTTCATTGAATGAATTACACAAATTTGCACAATGAGATCATGACATGC
Organism: Thamnophis sirtalis; assembly: GCF_051295495.1. Lineage (NCBI taxonomy): Eukaryota > Metazoa > Chordata > Lepidosauria > Squamata > Natricidae > Thamnophis > Thamnophis sirtalis. Next base: position 131,108,929 of record NW_028261382.1, on the reverse strand, counting down.
GTACCTTTTATTGACTTTTATTGACTCCAGTGTGGCTGCATATTATCCAGCACATCTGGAGGATTAAATCCTTTATTTTGTGCACATGAGATCCCAATGAACTCAGAGGTTTTCTTAGGCTATGAATAGTGACAGAGGGACAGTGTATCTTCTATTATTTATTCAATAAATATGAGATTGAAATGACAGAATATAAATGAGCTTTAGCCAGAGGAAGCTATTCCACAGCCTCTTACTAAATGCTGGGAAGAGATAGTCTTCCACTTATCTATGAACAACTTTTTTGTGGTTGTTTCTTGTTCTATTTCTTTTAATACCCTCCCCCACCCCCATTTGCTATTATTGGAAAGAGAGGAAGGGAAGCTCACAAAAATGTCAATCTAGTTTAATGAACAGATTTTCAGACAGGTTCAAATTCCTACACAGCCATGACACTTTCCAGGAACTTTGGGCCAACTATACCCTACAGCAGGGGTGGGTTTCAACTGGTTCGCGGCGGTCCCTGTGAACCGGTTACTTACTTCCGGGAACGGCGAAGGGCCCACCCGCGCGCCCGCACTCCTTACCCGGTTTTGATGAGTTCTGCGCTTCCACGCATGCGCAGGACGCATACAGCGCCTGCACGATCCTCCAGGAGCAGCTGGAGCATCGCACAGACGCTAGTATGCATGTGTGCGCCGTGCGCGTACACGCGCACACCGCACGCATGCACGAGGACACCGCCGGCCCCGTTCCAACTGAACCGGTTGGAACGGGGCGAGAAACCCACCCCTGTCCTACAGATAACATTATTGTAGTGAATAAAACATAGAATAAGGATAATATGAACAACATAGTCTGCCTCATATTTAAAGTGAGATACAACTGCGATTAAAGTGGGAGGTGCAATTCATTTTACTGCCTGTTTTCCAGGACTAATTCCTGCTCCACCAAATTTATATGTTTATTCTTAATAAAACATCCAGACATAAATTATCTAAACCGATTGGAAGCAAAACAGCTTTTAAATTTCTTTCTCATAATTCTTGAGTGATCTTTTTCCTTGGTTTCTTTTCACAAGAAAAAAAATGCCCTGTTTGTTCCATGCAGTGTCGGCCTCTCTTTCAATGTCACTTTTTTTTTCCTGAAGCTTTTTCTGGACCAATTATGACTCTAGCTGGAGGTCACATTCCAAAATGTTCTGCAAAAGAAACTCAAGCTCACAGAAGAGTTTCGTGTATTTGTGAACACATAGACCACACTAAACAACCACAACTACTGTGCATCTTTCCCCAAAGCAGATTTCTTTCTGGAGAAAGATACCAAACAGACTTTGGTCTTGGTACTTTTAGTCCAACAAGGATCTGTTGGATATAAAACACCCCCAATAAGATTGTGGGAGATTCTTTTATGTTTCTACAAATTAGATCTAAAGGTTTGCTTCCATCTGTATTGAGATCTCTTATACCAGTGGTCTCCAACCTTGGCAACTTTAAGACCTGTGGACTTCAACTCCCAAAGTTCCACAGCCAGCAAAGCTGGCTGAGGAACTCTGGGAGTTGAAGTCCACAAGTCTTAAAGTTGCCAAGGTTGGAGACCACTGTCTTATACTACTAAAAGCTATAGAATTATATGTATTGGTGCACGGGGAAGGGGAGATTTCTTAAAATACAGATCATTTCTACACTAGATGTCTGTTTCATGGTCTCAAATTGAGAAGGTTTCTTTTCGAGGGGGAAGGGTGTTGTGCTCAGTAAAAGACTTCTTTGTTTGAAAGAACTGTAACAAATCCGAGAATAAGTAATTTTCTCAAAAGGTGAATAAGGTTTCAGCAAGCTCAGAACTCATTTACAAAGGGGCTGCTAATGAAATCATAAAGAAATTTTTTTTGGCTTGCAAACAAAAATAAGACAAATGACCAAAGAATTATCACTTTCTGTGAGTTATTTTGTTATATGTGCTAATTACAGGGTTTGAGAGGGATTCAAGTATCTCTTAATATATCTTCTCATTCACTGTCGAGGTGTGAAGACAGAAAGGACCGCAAGTAATTCCTTTTATGACTGAAAGAAACTAATCAGAGTAGCCAGCATTTAATATCTAGAGCTAGATGATCCTATTTGCACCACTTTGAAGGACAAATACATTATTATCAATGAAGTTAATGAAAGGGAAGATGGGATCTCAAGCAGATGTATTTATTTATCTCAGACACAATATAATCTCATCAGAGAAAGAACTGATTCAGGAAATAAGCTCACTGGGATAGGACTTGAATAGATAGATGTTCTGTTAGAATTAATATAGTTATTGAAATAGGACAAAATCAGGGCTTAGTTCATAATCATTAAATGAGGTTTATATGTTAGATGCATGGACAGTAGGATACATAATGGCTTCCAAAGAAAGGTCACTTTTCTGATGTTTAAAAATTAAAAATAATAAAAATAGCAAGGAGATGAAACACACATTGCAAAGTGCCACAAGCTGGCATGTTCTGTTAGACAGCAGCTTCATATCTTAAACAGTCAGATAATTAAACAGTGTGGCAAATGTGCTCCTAATTGTAATAATGAATACTTGAAAATCTGTTCTTCCTTTGTATAACTAGAGCTCAGAAGCTAAATATGCACGTTTTATGTTTTAAGTATCTGTGGAATAAGATGTACTCTGTTAAATCATGTAATGATTTAACAAATCAATATTCAAAAAGATGTCTGTTTTGAAAAGTCCCCCGGGGCTCCAAAAACTGGTCCCAAGTTAGCTTCCTGTAGTTGCCAACAGAACATCACTATCATGCCATCTAAATTTGTGGAGCTGCTTCTGAAAGAGGCTTTTGTAACAGCTTCTCTCCAAATGATGCAATTGGTCTTTTTTGCTGTTTACCTCTTAGAGCATCCCTCCATGCACTCTGGTTTCTGCATTCTGTATCCACTAAATTTAGCCTTATATATGAAATTGCTGCTCTTCAAAGAAATATACCAGTATGGTATAGTGTAGATCTGTGCAAGTTGAGATCTTCCATGCTGAAAATCCACCCTGCTGATCTCTTCTCATCCCCTACTTTTGGCTTCTAGGCCTTTCTTTTGTTTGCTTCCTTCTATGCTGTTTTGATTTGGACTCCTTCTTTAAACCAAAAATAACTTTTTATTTTGTTCTCTTCTAATTCAAAACCTAATTTAACCCCTTGTCTTGCCTTTTAATTTCAATCAGAGAGCTTTGACATAAATATTGGAAGATTAGTACACTTCATTTGCATCCTTCAGTCTCAAAAGACTATGGTATCATGCTCTGGAAAGATTAATATGGAGGATAGACTGTTACCCAAGCAGCAGATCCCCCCTCTCCACGTTGCTGAAATAGACTAATGGGATGGCAGAGCCAATACGATTGGTTCCAGCTGCATTGCAGGAGTTACCAGAACATGGTTGTACACAGTCACAAACTGCTTCCCGGACTCCAGCTCTGGATTTTGCCTTGTGGTTGACTCCTGAAGCCTTTTCCCGTAGTGGATATAGCCACAAGGCAGTGGAGGTTTGTAATCAGAGTTTCCCTTCTCCTAGAAAATGGTACCCTTATTCTTTGAACTACCAACTCTTTGATTTTATTTTTGAAGATGAAGTAATAATATTTAATACTAGAATCTGAGACCTAGGAAAGAGCGGATTACACTTCATTGCATGAATTCTAGAGGTTACAAATACAAACTTTGTAACAGCAAGAGACATCTTAAAATCTTTATCAGTCCAAGAAGGAGCACATGTATCTGATGTGGAAATGGACTAAGAAGAGATGTTGGTAACTCATTGCGAACATCTTGGTAAAAATTGCAGTAAAGCAGGAGGTCATCCCATGATTCATTGCCCCCATGTTGACGAGGACAAAGCATTTTGTATAATTGGATTTTTACAGTATTTACCCTCCAAAATTGTTGATGATAAGATATTTCACCTCATTAGTGCAAAGGCTCTCCCAAATGTATTTGCTGTGCCCAAATTGTGCGACCATCTTGGTTTACAGGTAGTCCTTGACTTATAACTTTTGTGTATTAGTTGAGGGAAAGAAGCAGGAGCCATGGAATCAGAGAGTAAGATGTTTATTAGAAGATGACAGCGATTCAGAATCTGTTACAACTGTCACTGTATTTATACCCTCAGGCACCAACTGTCATTTAATTGTCATTACAACCTCCAATCACAGGCTGTGCTTCGACCCGACCAATTAGGGCGCAGCACAGGCTGTTGCTGGCTATTTTATTTGCGGCTATAACAATAACCAGTTACTTAACAACTGTTAAAAGTTATAATGGGCCTTCAAAGAGCTACTTACAATATGTCCTCAGAGTTATAAATCCAAACACAATCCTGTGGTCATGTAATCACAGACAACCATTTATGACCACTTATAGCATCTTGCAGTCATATCAGCATGATTTGTGATATGTTTTTACTGGTTTCCAACAAAAATACCCATTCAGAAGAAGAGATTCATTTAACAACCACCTGATTTTCTTAACAGCCCTGGTGACTTGCTTTACATCATAAAAATGGTCATAAAATCGAGTCTGGTCACATGGTGCATCAACTTATGATCACAATGGTTTATGATCAAAATTCCAGGCTGTATTGAGATTATAAATTAAGGACTATCTGTAATCTGTTTGCAACTTTTTAAGAGCTATCACTGATCTTGTCCCAGTTCTACAAGGATCTATCTCACTTGAGAAATCCAATTTATATAATTTGTCATTCATTTAGATTTTCCAGAGGAATTATATTTAACTGACATGATAAGGTGCACAAGATTGTGATGGTGAAAGCGAGCTTCTAGCTAATAACTGAATACGCATAACCATAGTCTCATTTTGATTTTACAATTTCTGATTTCAAACAGTAAGCAGCATTAACATATACTTTACTATTTGAAAAATTGACATCAGCTGCATTGATTCCCATTGGTTATTATGATAATTTCTTGAGTATCCTCCCAAGACAGAAGAGACAACCAAGAAACAAATCTTGACCTTACAGCAATAGAGCCCACATTTCCTGCCCAGAGGTAAGCAGGTGCTAACTTATCAAGAGCCTCTTCCCCTAAGTTCTAAAGATAACCACATAGTACAGTTTGAAAGTCAAAACATGGTAAAGTGAAAGAGTGCTTAGCTATGCAAAACTGCTTGGAGATAACCTGATGAAGAAAACCAGGCCTGACCAACAGTACTTAACTAAGGTCATTTAGAAAACAACTTGCGCAAGAATTTTTGGGGGATTTTGCCAATCCGTGAAGGCTTCTAGAATTCCTAGCTAACTCTGGTATTTGACTTTGACTTGTCTCCTGACTTCTTAATGAGTTTTCTTTAGATGTTATTTCTCAGTGAGTTGTGTTTTGGGTTCTAAATTGTGTGCTAGTCATTTCCAGTTCTAGGGGCGATGCTCATCTCCATTTCTAAGATGAAGAGCCAGCGCTGTCCGAAGAAGTCTCCATGGTCATGTGAACAGAATGACTAAACGCCAAAGGCGCATGGAGCACTGTTACCTTCCCACCAAAGTGGTCCCTCTTTTTCTACTTGCATTTTTACGTGCTTTCAAACTGCTAGTTTGGCAGAAGCTGGGACAAGTAACGGGAGCTCACTCTGCTATGTGGCGCTAGGGATTCGAACCACTGAACTGCTGACTTTGTGGTCATAAGGTTAGCTGAATTGATTACTAATCCAGATAAAATGCTGCTGTCTGAAAGAATAACAGAATATCAGAGTTGGAAGGAACCTTGGAAGTCTTCTAGTCCAAACTTCTCCTCAAGTAGGACACCCTTTATCACTTCAAAAGAACACTCATGCTTGAGAACTAAGCTCTTTATGAACTAATGTCTCTTTCCTGTCCAAGAATATCCCCCTACATATGAAATTTATGCAGAGATGATTCACAGAGCATACTAAAATATACACAGAGAAAGGATTAGTCTAGCATGCATTATCCAATTTCTCCTTTAAATGTTTAATTGTAACACATGAAGAATTCAAAACTACTTAGTGCAATCTGATAGGAAAGAGACCTTTTTAAAAAAAGTTAAATGCTTCCCTCCTACTATACACAATGTAGGGGGGAAATGCCATATTTGGGTGTGAGATGAAGCCGTGACGAAGAGCAGAAAGCCTTTGGATTTAGGGCATACTCAGTGTTGCAATTCCTGCTGATTATACATGCTCCTTTCTAGAACTTTTATTTTTTGTCAGATTTTAAAAAAATCAGTTTTGAATAGCAACATGAAAATGACATAATAAATTGGATTCCCAATCCAGCCCGCCCCTAAATTTTGGCAATTTAAATTTGTTTTCCATTTTAAGTTAGGTTGGTTAGATCACTGAATCTAACATCTATCTTATATGTAGGAACACAAACTAAAGCATCCATGACAGGTGGTCAACTATCTTCCTTTGAACATATCTGGTGAAGGGAACTTTATCACTTTATCTCTGCATAATTGCTTCCATTGTCAGAGTCCACTTAAAGTTAGGATATTTTTTTCCTAACATTTGGCTGGGATCTGTTCTCCTGTAATACTGGTTACAATACTTGAGCTGCCTGAAGTATGCATGGCTAATTATAGAACAAACTGACGAGTTATATGATATATCTGGAACAAAAGCAGGAGAGACTATGGATTTAGCAATGCAAGAGCAGAGCCAGGACTAACAATTCCTGTCTGCCTCTCTTATGCTGTCCAGCTATGCTTCCTAAATAACTAAGCTACAGAAAGGCCAGTGGCTGGGGAGGGGGGTTATCAGTGGCTAGAAAAGCTGAATCCCCACATATACTGGACACTAGAATCAAAACTATCTGATATTTAGAATTTGATTTGAGTCACCCTTGTGAAAAAGACTGTCTGCCATTGTGAGAGAACATTCCTTATGTGATCATACTTCCAAATTGTATAAATTTTACTGTAATAAAATCCAGCCACTTGCACTGCACAATTTTTTTAAAAAAACAATTCATTCACTGCCCTGTTGCCAATCATGCCAGTTTAGTAAATGAAAGTCGAAAAATCACCTAACAGACTTCTAGTGCTTCCTTTCACCTTAATGAATAAACATTTGTAAATCAATGCAAGCTTGTGTGGGTGGAGATCATTTTCTAGACATGTGATTCCTGATGAAAAACATCTGATTTATGATGACACATGTGTGAGAATGCTTTTAGAAAGTTCCCATTTTTGTGTGGAAATTAAATATAGGCAATGGGAAAACACTTTTGGTAGATACAATTTTGGTTGCAGAGTTAACATCTGGAATAGATTCTGTTTCTGTAAACTACACATGCCTTCCCTTCTACCACATTCCTCAAACAGCAGGCAGTAGAGATGCTTTTGCCTAGTTTATTGCCATTTTAGACAGAATTTTGCCTGCTATATACTAATAATGTGTTACTGGGAATGATGTACATAATATCTCCCTAGAAAATCTGAAATCTCTCACTAAGAATCAGGAAGTTAATTTTACGTTTTCTTTGCATCAAAGTATAGGTAGGCAGATTTTAGGTTGATGTGACCCAATTTATTTTTCCACTAGCATGATGGCAAGATTGGGGGATATACAAGAAAAGAAAGAGTAATATTCAATATTTTAGGAAGGATATTGACAAAATAGAGAAAGCAGCTTGCAAGGGGGAAAATGCTGTAGGAGAGTTTGATATATTTAGCCTGGAAACAAGAATATCATGACATTGTCTTCACATTTCTGAAGGGGAGAACCTTTAGAAATATTTCAGAAGACAGAGCAAGAAACAATTTTGCTTGGTCATAATGAATACAAGGTAACAGATTTTTATTGGTCATAATAAAAAAAAATCCAAATGGTTAAAAGTTGTTCAGAATGATAAAATTGCTTCAGGTGATAGTTGATGGAGAGGCTGGATGGCCATTTGTCAAAGATACTATAGTATCTGTACCAAGCAGGAGTTTGAACATGAAGATCTCCAAGATCCTGTCCAACTCTTAGATGTCTAGAGGAGGCAATGATGATGACCTTTTATCAATGCAGTCACAAGGGCTTAACCTGATTCAATAATATCTAACTACCTCAGTAAGATCTACCAGCTGATTATAAAATGATGACTGAAGAAACTGAACACATACCTCACTTTATCATGTCTATGACTAACCCATAAATATATTTCCTGAATTTGAACTGAATTTAGGATACACTTATATATTACAATATACAAGTCAGCTTTTGTTCTGCCTCATCTCAAAGTTTTCTTAATTTTATTATCTTAATTTAGAAGGCAAAGGAGTATTTTAATCTCACTATTAGTACTGTAAATCTATGGGAACTAAAATAATTGCCAATAAAATTAAGAGAATTATCAATAGTTTCATGTATAAATTGCATTCTTGAAATGAAAAGCTGGATTGCCTTCTCTAAAATAGCCTTTGTAATAGAATTATAGTAGCCATTATAGCTTTACAAAAATGTTCCACATTCTCCATAAATGTACAATATACAATGTAAAAGAATTACCTGCCAAGGATGTGATTTGATAGCAACAGCATCTGCTTGGAAGCTAAGCAACATCAGATGTGACTGGTGGTTGAACAGGAGATCAAGATAGCTGAGATTAGACTAGGAAATCAGAACACATTGTAGAAGAATATTATTGCCAAGAAAACTGCACAGTTGAGTTCAGATGCTTAGCAAGAGTAAAACCTAATTTGAGGAAGTATTTATCTTTCTTATCTCAAAATAAAATTCAATTATAAACATAACCAAGAAAGGAAAGGAAATTCCAAAAACTAAAAAGCAAAATGAGAGGAGAAAAGAAAGTCTCAAGTGCCAGCAAACAAAAACTTTAACTAGCATCTATTATTAAAAATATCTATTTGTGATAGATTTTTCCAAGTCAAAGGTAGAGTGGTTGAAACCTATTGCTCTGAAATCATTAGCTATAAATATCACCTATGCTGTTATGTCTACCTTTGCAAACATGAAAGCTATTAAAATACATTTGCAAAGAAGAGGCTAAAAGAGAATGACCCATAAAAAGAAGCCTACAGAACATTTCATTATTTCCTATTGCAAATATTGCAGCCTGGGTCAGTTTTTGAATTAGGATTTGATCCACTGCCTAAGAAAAATAGGGTGGAGAAAGTTTTGAAAATGTTTATTACAAAGAACAAAACAAGAAAGTAAAAGCCAGGAGCAAGCTTTCTGAAACATGAGTAATTTGTAAGAAATGCAGTAAATGTCTTCAAGAGATATAATCTGGCTGACCATCAACACCACAAAATTAAGGCATTATTGCTGAGGAACTTGCCAAACTCAAAGGCATGCCTCTGAAAACAAACTACCCTTTCCTGAAGCAATCTGACTGAAAACACAACAAAAGATTTAAGGCTAGGGATGGGCTACAGGCTTCAGCAAAACTCATAAAATTTCCATGTGGCAATATGGAAATTAGGATTTTTTGTAAAGAAGACTGTATAAATTCTAGCGGAGGTCAAATGCCAGGAAAGCAACTAAGTGGGCAGTTCTGCACCTGCATTCAGGGTGTCTAGGCATAAATAATCATTGAGAAGTGTAGATTTTTAAACTGTGGCTTTACAGTCTAAGGCCCCCAAAGTATCAGGTATCCTGAATATACTTAATGTATCTTCACTGTGGCATGTTCACACATGTGCATGCATTGGAAGCATTATGCAGAACTATGGTGAATATATACATACATAATTTAAAAAATAAATGCATTGCCCCTAATGTAGGTCAGTCAGGAAGACCTACCAAATAGGCACAGGCATATGTCTCCTTGGCTGTGTAGTGTAGTAGAGAGAGTATATCAACAATAGAGACATCAAGCATACAGAACAGACATCAGCAGCATTATGGGGTGCTGAACAGCAATATTGTGTCTCTGTGTTGAAAATAGTTCTGGAAGCCTCTTGACTTGGAGGATGAGGATGAGGGTTGCCATGCTTATAAGGTCACCTATTATAAGCCTCCTAGATATTACACCAGATTACATCTTTTCAGGGATCAATTCATTGGTCCAAGAATTCCACTCCTAAGAATTAAGTTTCTTAATCACTGTAAATTAGCAAGATAAATAGAATAATGAGGGCTATAAGTTACTGTGTTTTCCCCAAAATAAGACAGGGTCTTATTTTCTTTTGACCCCTGAAATAAGCACTTGGCTTTATGCTCGTGGAGGTCTTATTGTTTTTGAGATGCAGGAGGAGGCGGGCGTGTCACCTCATGACTGTTGCTGTGATGCAATATTTTTGGGGAGGTCTTATTTTCTGGGGAGGCTTATTTTAGTGCATGCGCTCAAAAGCCCGATTGGGCTTATTATCTGGGGAGGTCTTATTTTCAGGGAAACAGGGTACTGTAGGTTACTCACTTTTTGCTTTCTGGATTTTATTAAAAAACAAGTAGGTTAGCAAGCACATAATAGTTCATAATGAATAGTAAACTGGAGGTTGAATAGGCCAAGTCCACCTAAAATTATGGCCTAAGAATAGTTATTTTTATTAATTAATTAAAACATGCAATAAACTGTTAAACCATCAAATATCCTTGACCATCAAGTTTTCTGCTCTCAAAAGAGAATACATAAAAACACACATTTTATTATTTGAAAAACCAAATCTGTCTCCACAACTCCTTCCCAAAACGTATATCAAGGGAGACTTCAAGGGAGAGTTGATTGGAAAAAAAACACTTTCCTATATTACTAAGGTTGAAAATACACAATCACATATTGTAAGTTGTTCAACAACTATTGTACATTTAGGTGGGCATGTAATCTCTTCAATATCAGTGGTTGTACATGGGTTATTGATTAGATCAAAAGTGATTTTGTCAGAGCCTTTCAAACTTGGAATACATATTGCTTACTTCTTCAAGAGGAAGTGACATGCTGAAAAATGAAATGTGCACCCATAATTCCACTTTGGTAATCACATCTTCATATGTTCTGACCCACATAAACTGTCTATGAGGTTTGAATGCAAATTGAATTTTTTAAAATAACCTGTTTTCACCTGACTTGAGATATCTTTATATGTCACAAATGTGTATTGCACTTATAAATTGCATGACCAGAAGATTAATAATCTAAATGAATTTTTAAAATTCACACATATTGCATATAAAAACCTTGGTACATACTTATGTATTATATAGCTGATCACTGAGAATCCTATATTTAAAAGTGATAGTTGGTGTTAGACATTTGCTGCTGTAATAGGATTTGTGATTGGTGTATGATACTTATAGTAGAAGATTTAACATATATTTTGTTGGAGAGCAGCAAAATTTGGTGTATGACATCCTATTCCCAATTTATTTCCACTATGAAATGTTGTAAAAGCTCTACTTTATCAGGAACATCAGAAAATCCATAACAGAAACAATAGTAGTTGCAAATATGGACTTCAAAGAAATGGCAAAATATTTTCTTGAACAATGTGATCAATATAATATGCACTTTAAAATTTAAAAAAATACTTCCATTTCTTGACAGATCATTTGTGAATTCTATCTTTATCTCCAGTTTATTCATTTTTATATGCATTCTTACATTGTATTTAACCATTCAGAAATTCCATGAATTGTCTTACCATTTTTCTACCATCAGTATAATAATAATCAAATTGTATTGATCTAAAGATTTAAATGACCTATAATTATTAGTCAATGTCTCACTAAATGTCTATCTTTAGTTTAATAGTTGCCATTGAACCAAATCCACAAAAAAATGATGAAACAAGTGGGGTTTTTTTCCCTCTAAGCATTACTGTATGAGAGAATGATTTACATGTTCCTTTTCCTGTAGGCCTTCCTTTGGTGACAGATAAAATCTGTACATATAGGACAGTGATGGCGAACCTTTTCGACACCGAGTGCCAAAAAGGGAACACTTCGCACTCGCCTGGGCTGCAACCAGCAAGAGGAGCTGCCCAAGGGGGGATGCTCATGCTGGAAAATGAACTTCCGGTTTCCAGCACGTGCATGCACAATGACCAGCAAGTCTTCCAGTTACTGCCATGCATGTGCACACACCAATCAGCTTCCCAGCATGGATGCTCACACCCAAAAACAGAAGACCAGGTCTTCCGGTTTCCAGCACTGCTGCATGCAAAAAAGCCAGCTGATCATCGTGTACGCATGCATGCCAGAAACCCAGAAGAAGAACAGGCAACGCCGTGCATTCCAGGAGACATGGATCCATGTGCCACTTTGGGCACATGTGCCATAGGTTTGCCATCATGGATATAAGATAAACATGTTTGGATGAACACTGTTACATTCTTGCATCTACAAGGTTTCATGTTCTAAGTAGAATCATAGCCACATTCATTTTCATATTTTTAATGTCTAAAAGTTTTGATCTTTCTGATTCTAAATTAAACCTTGGGTCCTAATCAACTATTTCTGATTAGCAGATACATCCCATCCTAATTTCTGATTTGATTCATGGATTGTATTGTTTTTCTTTTTTGCATTGTTCCTGAGCCACCATATGCTTAACTATAATGTGATAAAATGCCAGAATTGGCTGGATCACACAGCAGGCAAATCTAAACCATATTTATGCTTAGCACAATATGTGAATACAGTTAGTGTGACTCTCCATTATGTTCCTATTTCAAGTATCTGTTGGTCTTCAATGCTGTTACAACTGGACACAAAGTTAGTTTTATTAAATATAGGGAATAACTTCTGATGCTACTTCACTTGTGCCATGAGCATTCAAATTTTATAGAAGGAATGGGAACAGAATCCGTTCTGCTGTCTAGACAAACTTCATAATCCTAACTCTTTGAAATAAGGGAGCAAGTGGTTAAAATAGAACATTCATATATGTAAGAGTATGAGCCTGAGGGACAAAGTTAATTAATTCTTGAGTAAAAACCTTTAACTTCAAGTTGAAGAACTACATGGACTGCAGGCCAGATGACATGAAAATGTGTCACTGACATGAAAAAGAAGTTGATGAAAATTTGATTCCCATTCTAATATGAAAGCAATCCAGGCAATCTAACATTTTGTAAGTAGACATGGCAATGCCAGGCTTCTCTTGTCCACAGTTCATGTAGTATGTCAGTGTAGGTTGAGCTAGATATAACTGGTGTTGGTTTTCAAAAATTCTCTAATTTATGAGTAAAGAAATCAAAGTGAATAATTTTCCTGACTTTCTGTAGAATTCTGGGAGTTGAAGTCCACATATCTTAAGGTGGCCAAGGTTGAGAAACAGAAACTGTAGAGGCAGGAGAAAATACCTAATAGTTTATCAAGGGCAGAACTCCTCCTAAGTTAATGACACCTTTAAGAAAATGACCAAAGTGGAGTTCATTGGGAATGGTTTCTCTTGGGATTTAATTGAACAATGGGAAGTAAGTTAAATCACAGACTGCAGACTGTAGACTGCTGAAAAAATGATCACATAATGAAAGACAGGACACAGAGTCCTTACAGCTCCTTCAAAATAAATAAGTGAAAGAACATCCCATCCCACTAACAAGAATTTCTCTGAAAATATCTTCTCAATTAACAGAATTTCTAAAGCAAATTATCTTTTACTAGAGAGAAGGTCCACCTGTCCTTGGCTGCTAGAGCTGGATAGTACTTAGGAAAATATGAAATAGTCTCATCAAGTTTATTGGTAACCTTGAATCATGTCAATTATTTCTCCCCCTTTTCAGCCTTGCAGAACAGAGTGTGCTGTGACTATCAAAATGTTCTCTCAGATTTATTCAGAACAAGTATTGCATGTCATTTATACCTGTGAATGATTGTTTGTACATTTAATACAATATTTGATCAGGTGTGGCAAGTCAGGAATAGAAAGACATTGAAAGGTTTATCATATATCTCATCAGCTTTTTACAGATTGAAATACTGTATATGGAAATAAATAATATTCTAGGATGCTAAACAGCAACCCTGAAGCAGTTTTAATTTACTGGTTTGGTCACAGATTTCAGTGGCCAAAACCAAATATTATCTTCAGTATATAATAAGATTTTACCCTCTCTTTTGCTACCAAAAGTGCTGTAGAAGTGTTTCCATTATCTTGACAGATCTGGAAAAGTTATGCAGGGTTGCCTTAGTTAATACTTAGATGGAACACTTGGAAATTCTAGGGCTGCATGCCAAATAAAAAAAAAGGGAAAAATATTCTAAAGGAAGGCAAATGAAAAACCATTTCAATATTGTAGCCATGGGCAGCCCAGCACCATATCCGAGTCTGCAGCAAAGGCGCTTGGCGGCTCCCACGATGCAAAGTGCCCAGTCGCGGGAGCTGCCAAGAGCCTTTGCTGCAGACTCGCAGCCCAGCAACATACCTGGGTCTACAGCAAAGGGAAGGAGGGAGGGATGGAGGCATAGAGAAATAGAGAGATATTCACTTGGACAAATGATTTTTGTAAATCATTTCAACTATACAATCACAACAATGCAAAACTTACATATAATTTTGAAGCAAGTATTATGCTATGAAATTCCCAAGTGGAGAGTTGAACTTGCTCACACAGGCGTGTTTTACAAGCAAGGCTTCTGCTTCTAGATTGCGCAGTCGCTCAAGTGCAAGGCATGATTCGCTGCTCCCAGATCAGGAGGCGGGAGAATCACGTGCTTCCTATGCATACGAAATTTTTTGCTTTTTAACCCTTGCTTAACTCTTAAAAGGAGAAAAATTCCTTATGCACAGGAGGCCCATAGTTCTCTTGCCTCCTCCTATAGTTAACACTGTGACTTGGAATCTGGCAGCAACTAGCTTGGCTTTAATTATTTTTTAAAAAATTCTTTAAAATTCTTTCCTTTTCCTCATGACTGGTGAGGCCACGCCTCTCCTGCCTCTAGTGACTGCACATCCCTGGTGTGCATGTGTATATAGCCCACATACCCATGGATGCCCAGCCCTGTCGCAGTGTACCAGTTGTGATGGGATCCAGAACCCACCACTGGTACCACTCTACAGCTTTAAAACTTCCCTTGTGTAATATTTAGAAAATAAACCCACCTAGTTAAATAGCTATTCTTCTCACCAAAAAAATGTGAATTTCAAAAGTTTGCAAAGGTTCATCTTTGGAAGAATAACATTATATAACCCTTCCCATTTTTGTCATTGTTACAACTTTCTCTTTGAAATTTTACACAGAAGTATTTTTCTTCTGTAATTTTCCCATTACCATTAAGATGAATGAATATAACCTTAAGGACAAGTAAATTTATTTCTTGCCCTAGAGAATCTGTGTGTGTTTGTGTGTGTTTTGTGTGTGTTTTGTGTGTGTTTTGTGTGTGTGTGTGTGTGTGTGTGTGTGTGTGTGTATGTATGTATGTATGTATGTATGTATGTATGTATGTATGTATGTATGTTGGAAGGGAAGAGGAAATCTCACCACATGAATTCTGGCTTCTTTATAAGAGTGTCTGAACCAATTCAATTTCCCACTAATAGTTGGATCAGTCCTGAATTTAAAGGTGAATAAGTCAGACAAAAAACAAACATAGTTTTTAAACTGAGGGACATGTCAGTTGGGAAAATACAGTACAGATAAGGAATGGTATCTAAAGAGAGATACAATTAAGTAAGAAAATAGCAACTTACAAGTAAAAAAAAAATATTTTTCATTTAACTTGCACATTAAATTGATGGATCTCTGGTATAATATCTCACATGGCTTACTGCAGTCATGGATTAAACTCTCATTAAAACAACATCAGCCATCCCAAAGCACACATGAGCATATATTTATTCCACAGCATTGTCTTGCTTCCTCCAGAATAAGCATATTCATTTTGATCTAGCTCTGCAATCCCACATGCCAGGGTGTCAAACTCACAGCCAGCAGGCTGAATGCATCATGTACTGGCCATGCCCACCACCATTTTAGTGAAGGGGGGGAATTTGTGATATTGCAATGTGCTCTACATGGGGCTGCCCTTGAAGAGCATCCGGCGACTTCAGCTAGTCCAGAACGCGGCCGCGCGAGTGATTGTGGGCGCACCTCGGTTCGCCCACATAACACTTATCCTCCGCGAGCTGCGCTGGCTACCTGTTGATCTCCGGGTGCGCTTCAAGGTGCTACTCACCACCTTTAAAGCCCTCCATGGTAGTGGATCTGCGTACTTGAGAGACCGCCTCCTGCCAATTACCTCCCTGCGACCTATAAGATCACATAGATTGGGCCTCCTCCGAATACCATCCGCCAGTCAGTGCCGACTGGCAACTACACGGAGGAGGGCCTTTTCAGTAGCAGCTCCGACCCTCTGGAACGATCTCCCCGTGGAGATTTGTACCCTCACCACCGTCCAGACCTTCCGCACAGCCCTCAAGACCTGGCTATCCCGTCAGGCCTGGGGATAAGATCACAATCTGTCCCCACCCGAATGAAGAATGAATGTTGAGTACTATTTTAACTCTTATGTATTGTTTTATGTTTATTGTTTATACCCCCCTCCCTATTTTATGTAAGCCGCCCTGAGTCCCCGCGGGGAAAAGGGCGGCCTATAAATATTAATAAAATACTAAAATACTAAATACTAAATATGTCACGTGGCGACAATGTGATGTCACGAATTTGACACCCCTGCATTATACTTTGGTAAAATGCTAGGTAATAGGAATTCAGGGACAGTATTTATTAAACCTCCATAGTTAAGATATCTTCCCAATTGGCCTATTTTAAACTTGTATACTTCTAGGATTTGCATATACTTTTATATTGCAGCTGGTCAAAAACAAAACTTTTCAAGAACACCTAATGTTAATAAAGTGGTTATTTCAAAAGTTTGGTTTTGTTTACAGAAACACATCATTTTAAAAATAAAAAGTGGCTTGAGGTTTTGATCTTCTGTTTCAAAAGAGACGAGAAGAAAGAAATCCAATGGAATTAGTAACACTTGCAGCATATCAGCCCACTCACTTAAAGAAGTGCAATTTAGCAAAATGAGTGTAGTTGGAAAAGAAGGCAATAACAAACTACTTACTTCACATCAACTCAAGACTTGCAAGGGGGACATGGCAATTAATGTAATAATTGTGTTAGTTGGGGTATGATGTCTTTGTGTTTATGAAACGTCTCAATTAAATCTGTTTGAAGTGGGAATTAACTTTAACATTTGCAATGTCAGAATATTTACTTCCAGATACTATTCTTATTTCAAGTGTTGCCAGAATTACATTTTCAACCCATGAGTGTTATCACTAACTTTCTCTACTCTTTTTATTTATGTCAGAAAATCTGAGATAGATGGGTGGGCAACAACAGCATCCGCACCAAAATTATCTTCAATAAGAAGAATATAGATTTAATGAAGACTTATGTAGCATTTATTTTATAGCAGATGTAGTATAAAATAGCCTACTAACAAAATAGAGTTGGAAGAGACCTTGGAGGTCTTCTAGTCCAACCCCCTGCTCAAACAGAAGACCCTATACCATTTCAGATAAATGGTTGTCCAATTTCTTCTTAGACATTACTAATCTATAAATACCATTAGCAACACCAGTAGGACTACCAGCAAGATGGGATTTGAAGTTCTGATATATGTGAGGGCCACAAGGTGTTTTTTTTTTCTAGTCTCCCTTTATTGGGAGATTTATTTAGGAAAAGAAAAGGGCTAACTTTATGGTCTTCATATATAAGTGAAAATATCCATGATATTCAATACCATTGATTTATTAAAATATACTAACCATAACAAATGTTTACCTAATAACAAAAGTGGACATAAGGATGTTCATAGTATGAAAACTAAAAGGGAGAAAACAAAGATGACTTTTTTTGGAGCAGTTGACTTTCTATATGGGAAGTTTGATGTTGAAGAAGCACTGAGTCCTAGGTTTGCAGTTATAAAGTCCAGACCCAAATTTCTATGTCTTCTGTCAAAGTTTAGAACCTAGTCAAATATCAAAAAATAGTGCAAGGTAATCATATTTCTATAGGGGGTGTGATGGATCAGATGTTAAAGACCATGACTTTGTCAACTGGAAAGCTGACAGTCTGGGTTTGCGACCAGAGTGTCATGTGATGGGATGAGCTCCCATTCTTCCCCAGCTCTTGCAAACTCAACAGTTCGAACAGTTCGAACTCATACAAATGCAAGTACATAAATAGGTACCACTTAAGGGGAAGGTAATAGCATTCCATGCATCTTGGCATAGAGTCATGCTGGCCACATGACCATGTCTTTACACAATGCTAATTCCCTCTACTAAGAAATGGAGATGAGTACTGAACCTGAGACTGGACCTTTACCTTTACTAATCACCTTTACTAATTATCTTTACCTTTACTAGTTTTTCCAGGACAGTCCAAAATGTTTGGGAAATATCCTGGGCACTGAGCACTTCCTTCATTCCATTAAGAAAATGATTCAACTTCTAGGGGTAGATGTACAGAGACAGTAGTGTTTGTTTCTTATTTCACTTATAGGCATACTTGAAGCAAGGCCACAATATCTGGACTACAAAAATCACAGCTATTATAGCTCTCTTTGTTGACATCTAATGATCATCCAGCTGTTTTCTATTCAGATATGATATCTATAAGTATAGCAGAAATGTTGGTATGTTAAGTAATAAATATGGAAATGGCATTAGGTAACCAGTCTCATTTGATTATGCCTGGGTTGTCTTCTATTTAGAGGTTTGGGGTTATCTTCCAGTTGAATGGGAGATGGGAATGGAGAAATTGGTCTACTTTTCTTTATAGCCAGGTTGATCTGGAAATCATTTTGCATGCAGCATAAATGCCCAGTAATAATACAAATGTTTGTTGTTACTGAAATCTGCTTCCTTAAAGAAAAGCTTTCTAAACATTTACTTCCAGTCTTTTCTCTGGCAGTATTTCTTCATACTTCTTTTCCAGTATTCATGGGAAATACATTGAGTTATACATTAATACTTATAAATACATAAAATATTTTTTCCTAGTTTGGAAATACCCTAAAATAGCCTAAAACCTTCTAAATGACTATAGAAGAGCTACGTAGGCTGCACAAAACTATCACCCACACAAGTTACAGGTAGTCAAAGACCAGGGGTGGGTTTCTCGCCCCGTTCCAACCGGTTCGGTTGGAACGGGGGCGGCGGTGTCCTCGTGCACGCGCGCAGTGCACGCATGCGTACTAGCACCTGTGCGATGCTCCAGCTGCTCCTGGAGGATTGCGCAGGCGCTGTATGCGTTCTGCGCATGCATGGAAGCGCAGAACTCGTCAAAACTGGGTAAGAAACGCGGGCGGGCGGGTGGATCCTTCGGCATTCCCGGAAGTTACTTACTTCTGGGTTCACCGACCAACCGGTTCGCGGGGACCGCCGCGAACCGCCTGAAACCCACCCCTGTCAAAGACCTAAGATTACAATTGACCCCAAAATTGGCCATTGCTTAAGCAATGCAGTTGTCACATTGTTAAGCAAATCAGAGTTTAGAGTTTTATTTAGCTTGTATGCCTTATTCCTGGAAGACTCAGGGCGGCTAACAATAAGAAGGGAAGGGGGGGGGGTACAAAAATAAAAACAACAATTAAAAATTCAGCAACAGTCATAACATAGGATGGGGCTGGATAATTCAACAGCCCCAGGCCTGCCGGAACAGCCAGGTCTTAGTTGCTTTGCAGAAGGGTAGTAAGGGTCCGGATCTCAACGTGGAGATAAACAACTAAAGTTGTTAAGTGAATCATAGCAACCACAATAGAAGTTAGACTTATACTGCCCCATAGTGCTTTACAGCACTCTATGGGTGGCTTACAATGTCAGCATATCAACCATCTGATTCCCTATTTTAATCGACCTCTGTAGGCTGGAAGGCTAAATCAACCTTGAGCCAATCAGAATCGAACATGCAGTCACTAAGCAGATGACTTTGCTTATCAAAAGTCCCCTGGGAATGTTACCAATGGTGATCACATATCCTGGGACACTGCAATTGTCTTAAACACATGCCAGTTGCCAAGGGCGCAAATTTTGATCACATAACCATGGGGATGGCAGCAATGGACATCAGTATGAAAACTTATCATAAGTCACTTTTCTCAGTGCCATTATCTATTAAAATGTACAAATGTTCTTTGGGTCCTTCTGTTCTTTTGAATAGCACATAAAACTATGCTGCAATGTCTGAAAAATTTCTTTATACTTTAGCGAATAAATGAGATGAGACAGAAGTTATAATCAGATTCAAAGTCACAAGTAGTCACACACAACAACACATGGTAAGTTTAAATAATGTTATAGCATTTTATGGTGAACTAACAAGATTTGGCGAAAGTGAAATGAATGAACCCAAAATA